>NC_142197.1:10397500-10697500 GCF_026936395.1 Plectropomus leopardus
ATATCACCTTTCACAGCCGTTGTTGCCTCTGTGGCCCATTCTCAGTCATAACAATTCACTCGGGATTAATAAAACAGGAATACTTCAAAATATTTACATGACAACACAATATGATATTGTGTACATATTGCAGGCTCAGTGCTTTGTTTTGCGAGAACGGTCCAGATGTAACATTTCATTACTTCCGTTTTCTCCCTGGTGAGTAATGATATTGTCCTTCTTTGCAGGTGCAACTCGGATAAGATATGAATCACCACACAAGTGGTGCTTCAAAGGTCACTCTAAAATATAAATACTGCTGCTGCACAAGTTACCCTAACTAGAAAAAAAGTTCTACAGGGAAAAGATATGTCTGTGTTGAACATTCCCAATTGGCAATTCCCATAGCCTCTGGCATGTCTGGATTACCCACAAAGCCCTCAGGACCATGCCATATGTCATACTAGTACTCTTATACTCAAATCAAATGTCTCTGGCTGTTTAAACAGCTCCATGTTTGACTACACAAGACGACACAGTAAAACAAAAGGCTTCTTGTACCCAACTGGTGCGTCTCTTTGCCCCCAAAACAATTAGCTTCTTACATGACAACAGCACTCTGATGTGTTTGTAGAAAAATAATTTACCCTTTCAATCTAATTACCCTGATCCCTCAAGCACCCAAAGGCTTCCAACTCACAATGGAGCTGTTTGTCGAGAGCTGAGCGGGGATTTTAGTTGACGTAATTGTGATGAATGTGCAACTCAACCAAGACAAACAGGCATGGATATTTAGAATTCCACAATAATTGAATTAAGACATGACAAGATGTATCTTGTGTTCTGGCATGTTCCCTTACAGAAGCTCCAGTTATTGAAAATCAACAGACCGGGCTACATAAGTGTGAGCGCACGTGCACACGTGTGCAAACGCCTGTTTCTTGTCTGCATCTGAACATCTGCAGGCTATAGTGGGTATAGATTCATTGGACAAAGCCTTTTGTGTTGTGAATCCATACGTTCCTATTCTGTATGTGGGTCCATGTTTGTTTTGCGCTAATGTATGTGAGCATGTGACTGTGCAAGCATGCATATGTACATCGTAAGCAATTACTCACTATGGGACACAAATGACCTCATGAAATCGCTGGGAAGCAGAATTTAATCAGTGGGACTCTGCTTGATTCAGACAACTTCAAAGAAGAAGCAGGAATGTTTGCTATAGAGTGGCTGATGATAATATGAACTCTGCAGGACTTCACTGGGGAAAAAGCCCAAAAGGCCACTCCTGCTCTTTGCATGTTTTGGATGGAATTGCATGTCGTGTCCATCTTGCTCACTCAAGTTTTCCAGCGCTCCTTATAATGCATACAGTGTTGTTGATACTCTGTGCTAACAACAAAAAGACTCCAAGACTATAAATACACACAGAACCTGGAGGTTAAATGGACAGTTCACCCAAAAAACAAAAATACATATTTTTTCTCACCTGTAATTCCATTTCTTAATCTGGATTGCTTTAGTGTGAGCTGCCGAATGTTGGAGATATCAGCCATAGAGATGTCTGCCGTCTCTTGAATATTATGGAACTAGATGGCACTCGGATTGTGGTGCTCAATGTGCCAAAAAAATGAAAAACTCAACAGTAATGTCTCTTTCCAGTAATAATGACCCAGTTACTCAAGATAATCCTCAGACCTTTTCATGAGCAGTGTTATGTAGGAACTATTTTCTTTCTACCTAACTACACTTTTCAACTGTATCACTGTAGAAGGAAGCGTGCATCTAATGCTCGCTCACCTAGCACCATAAAGCTAACAAATGTTACAGCTCTGCGGAGGAGGATGCCATTAATGTTTACATTAATGACTGTTCTCATGCACTGTTTGTACATTTTCCTATGAAAAGTAATACACCAAAATGTAATGAGCAGTCACGATCATTATCTCTGGAAAAAGGCACTGTTGTTGAGTTTTTTAAATGTATTTTGGCACTTTGAGCACCACAAGCTGAGTGCCATCTAATTCCAGCATATTGGAGAGGAGACAGACATGTCTACGGCCAATATTCTAACACTTTGCAACTTACACCAAAACAATCTAGAAAGATACATAGCTCCAAAGGTAAGAGGAAAAATATGTGTTTTAATTTGGGGGTAAACTGTCCCTTCAATGCTGTGTACACCATATATTTTAAAATAGACAGAAAATAGGATGTGTTCTAGTTTTAGTGCAGCACAAAGGAACATACTGTGACAGAGACAAAGTTTTCATCAGCAGTGATACTCCTACAAACACAACTGCACAAGTTCATCACTACATGTAGAAGACACGTGAAGTTCAGCCAAAGGCCGTGCACTAAAAACACTAACTCGACTGCAAAGAACATGTCAACTTAAAACCTACTTTCAACACTATTGCAAATCCCCTCCAACAATGCTACTGACAGCCTCTCTCTCTCTATCTCTCTCTCCCTCTCTCTCTCTCTCTTTCTCAGCCTCTGGCGGACAACACGGAGATAGCAGGAGTGGACGGCGGTGTCAGTAATGAGAATGGATAGCAGCTTGGCTACACCATCTCAGTCCCATTGATCACATGGCTGTGAAGAGTGATGGAGCCCGGTGCCGGGAGAAAGCAATGTGCATGTTCTAATTCTTCTCAGATCCATTCTAATTTGGATCCATATTGATAACTTCTCCCCCCAGTACCCTTTTGTTTGCTGTGCATGTTAGAGTGCAGCACAGAGTAAACACTGGTTTACGGCGATTGAGCGGTATACATCATTCTGCAGCAGGCGGATATAATTGGAGACATTTATGGATACATTCATGACTGCTGTGTGAGTCTGTTCAAGTGCAGCGATCGCTTCTAACTGAAGGTTACGTCGATACATGTATTAATGGTTACTCTGGGCAAATGAATTATTTTGCTGACTTTAACACTCGGTTGGCTCTGGAGTTTGTCGTCATCAGTCAAATTGACCACTAGCATGTCACCAGTCCTTTTTACGTGGAGAATTTGCCATAGGGCCACTATTCACTATAAGTCCCTTCTTAACCACCTTTGCATTTTTACACAGAACCAAACCACAGCAGCATTCTGCCACTCCAAGTGTCATTTTAAATAGCATGTCAGCATTGTGAAAGCAAAAGAGGCAGAACAGCATAGTTTTCCACACATTCATTGATTTATAGCGGCCCTCCATGATCAATACATAGGCCACTAAGTACTGATTTTAAGTTTTTGGAGTTGTAACATTCATCAGGATCACTACTTAAATAAATTTTCAGTTGTACATTGCACCACACTCTCAGAGCGCAGACCACACTATGAGCATGGGCGTAGAAGAGGAACGGCAGGCACAGTTAAGGGGATACATAGACGTTAATTTTGCTGCACCTCTGCAGTAGCTGCTTCTCTCACTCATCGATCTAAACTGAACTGATCACCTCTGCCGGGTCGGGTGAACAATCATCCACGCACGATTCAAACTTCCCAAACTGCTGCTGAGGAAAAATAGAAAGTGTTCCAACTGTGCTCCACGTTCACAGACCCACAAAAACGTCCAAATTTAGAGAGAGGGCACAGAATAATAAAAAAAGCGACACACAAGACCAACTAAAAGGGAAAGTTTGCTGACCCATCCCTGTCACAAGCTACCACACAAGCTTCACATAGATTCTCATCCTGTTGGAAACAATGAATGGGCGTAACACCACATCTTTGCCTCTCATGTGACATACAACATATGGCAGCACTTTCTAAATTCAATATTCAGTTACTCAGCAGTATAGTTTTCGCCTCAAATTTTTTTTTAGAAACATGTTTTAGCTTACTGTTTAACTGTAATGCGAGATCCTGTAACGCCACCATCGTTTACACGGACCATTCCACATTACGTTAGGCACATAGCATTCTGGTAGTTGTAGATTTTCTACCTCTTGACCAAAAACACCATTTTCTATGTTTTCTCTGGTCATGCAGCACTAATTTCAAAGGTATTTGTGTCTTTCTACTACAGGAACAGCCTAGTTTTATGTTAGGGCCATCTTTATATTGGTGAAATACTTCTTTAAAGAAGATACAAGATACAAGATCAAGATACAAGATACAATTTGTCCCCATAATACACGATTATACAGAATAGCGAGGCAGAATAACAGCGTGATATTCCCGCCTTGAACAGGCAGTGCAAAAGGGGCTGCTGAATGATGCTGATGTAGCTAATGCATGGATGGCTTGCTGTGATGGTGACTTCATCTTGGATGAAGACTTCATTGTATGTATAGATGTGGCGTCTTTCCCTCTTTCTCTATTCCCAAAACACATTCTGTGTCTCTCTCTGAAGTGGTCATGTATGTCTGCAAAGGGTCACATCTGATCCAACACCATTACCCCACACTATTTCCCTGTCTTCTATCCCTTACTCCGGTCCATGCCTCATAAATGTCATCCCAGTCTGTCTAAGCATTAATCTCTATGAGGCTGGGGCCCAGTGACTCTCCAAAACAAACCAGTCTTGTTGAACTGCTCCCCTGCTGAATGGTAGAAGCTTGGCAGAGCTAGAGGAAACAGAGAAGTATGGATTGGAAGGGAGGGAGGCGGGTGTCTCTGTCCATTTTTTTTCAGATGCAGGGGAGTGCAGCAGCAGCAGCAGCAACAGTGGGGTCTCCAGTGGGAAAAATATCAGCAGCATTATAGAGTGGGGTTGAGCCTGCCATCGCTATCAATGAGAGGAAGAGGCCTGTCAGAGCACACAAAGGGGAAAAAGACACAATCCCCGACAAAGAATAACGGGCGGGATGGAGAGAAGGAGAGAGGGAAAGAGGGAGAGAGGGAAACAGCACATGAGAGGGACAAAGAGGGATTAAAAAGCGTTCCAATTAGAAATGGAGGAGACAGCTCAGGAAACAGCTAAACAGAGCACCGATGAGAGACTCAGATAAACCACCACAAACACAAATTGAAAGAAAAAAGATAGCGAAGAAGCCAGAGAGAGGGAGACAAAGAAAGAAAGACAAAGAAGAAGCAAGAGTGAGCAAAAAAAAAACAAAAAAAAAACACAGGCCAAAGAGAAATTAATTAATGACTTTAGAGAATGAGGCGAAGAGGAACAATAGGGAAATAAATAGACAATAGGAGACAAAATTAGATGAAAGGGAGAAAAACGTCCTGTCACAATGGCACATCAGAGCCCGCATGTGGCACCACTTGATAAGACGAGTCTTTGCCACCTCGCGTGCTGGCACCCGAGTCCCCCACTCCTCCTCCTCCTCCTCCTCCTCCTCTCCATTCCCCAACCATCTGCGCCATACAAACACACCAAGCTGTCCGTCAGCGGCTCTAGCTCGCGACAACGCCAGTTTTGTGACATCAGCGCCGGAGTCCGGCTCCCGATGACAGCGAGGGGCCCCCGGATCTGTGACATCACCAACCCACTAGTGAAAGGTGCCAAACAGTTAGATCCCGCAGAGGAGGATTTGAGTCATGTGAGCTGCAACCACAGCGGCCTAATGGTTATTCTGGACAGGGCACAGAGAGATGCAGAAAGACGGGGAGAGGGTTCACTGGTGACTTTTTGAGGAGCTGATCACGACTCTCAAGTTCCGCTCTCCTCCCTCTTTCCTCTCCCTCCATCTTTCCATCTAAAGGGGCCACGAACAGCTGTGGGCATTTGAGTTCGGCTTACACGCCGCCCAGCAGGGTAGCAGCCGCTGGCCAGGAATGACTGACATCTGACAAAGAGGAGATAGGCGTGGAGCACAGCGTGGCAAAGTTCGACATGAGGGTGAATGACAAGTAGAAATCCGCTCACCAAGAATAGAAGCTCGGTCCTCAGCGTTAGCCATTGACACCTCCAACAAAATGTGTGAAATGATGGTTAAGATTTGGATTTGGTTACAGACATTCAGCTCAGTAATGTCACTTGGTGGGATTAATTTAGTTTATAAAATATCAGAAAATAGTTAAAAGTGCCTCTCAAGTTTTCCCACAGCTCAGTAATATCTAAGTAAGTTGCTTCTTTTGTCAGTCAAAATGATCATAAACACAAAAGATATTCAATTTATAATAATACAAATCAGGGAAAAGCAGAGGATTCTCTCACTTAAGAATCTGCAATCAGCAAATACTTAGCTTTTTGTGTGATAAATACCCTAACTGATGAAACAATTTCTGCTTGACTATTGATAAAACAAGTTACTGTTCCAGCACTGGTGTCATCAGACTTATTTGATAAAGTGTTAATTATCCTTTTTTGATATATCCATTATTCTGAGCATTTTTATTGTGAAGGAAAGTCTTCATTTATTAATTTAGGAATATACCAGAAATAGAAATTTCCATTTGTTTATCAGTTACTCACCCTCTTTTGCACTGAAATAGTAAAGAAAACTTTTATTCTGAAGTCTAGAGGTCCAACAACAGAAAAATATAACAAAAAATCTGTTAAAAAACTCACACAACTCATGAAATATAATACAAGTCTCATTTATCCAGTCATATGCTCAGTACTTCCCAAACAGACACTCCTTTCCAACAGGGAACTGAATGGAAAGTGAAATTTAATCTCTCTTCAGAGCCAGACTCCACTGACATAAACAGTCATTTTACCTCCCTGTAAACAGGAGCTGCTGATCTACTGCTGCTTCGATTACTTACTTTGCATTATTGTGTGACTTTGGAGTTTGTTCAGATTCAGCAAAGTCACACAATAACACAAACAAACTACTAATCAAGGCAGCGGCAGACCAACAGCTCATATGTTTAGCGAGGAAAAATGACTGTTTTTGTCAATGAAGCCTGGCTTTGAAGAGAGCATAGATACACATACATTCTTGGTTTGTTCCTTATCTGAAACAGCTGTCTGTTTGGGTTAGGGTACTGAGAATGTGACTGGATTAATAACACTTTGATCATACTGCATGAGTTGTGTGAGATTATAAACAGATATTTTGATATAGTATTGCTGGAAAACGCAGACCTCTATGAAAAATATGCATCTTTTTGGATTCTTTGTTCACTGAAGGCAAGAGGAAAAAAAAAATCTTCATGAATTCAAGGTTCTACAGGATAACTAACTGATATAAAAATGGTCATTTGCGAGTTGAAGAATTCTTTTAATACTCCCACTCAATCAGTCCTTTGCTGTATAATCATTCATCCTGTAAGAGATTTGCCTTAAGTGCGTGTGTGTATGACTGAGGAAGCCATTTGCAAAAAACATGAACTCAAAAAGTAAGAAGAGACAAAAAGTAATATCATATCCATGGCAACAAATCAATTATCCCAGACGGAGAGGAAAAAGGGGTGACAAGTAATGGAAAAAGATTAAACGTCTACGAGATATCCTCAATTGGTCACAGTAAAAATGAATGACCGCACTTTGTCTTTCGCCTGCGCACACACACATTACATGACCTATCGCAATCTCGTGATCCGGTAAAGTTCCTGCGCTGCCTGGCAGTATATAGGAGAAGCTATAACAGTTCTTCCTGAGCCCGGGCAGGTATCCAAACAGCCTCCGCAGGCTTTGATGAAGTGTCCTGTCATGATGTCAGCCTCCATTGGTCTCCAGCTCACCTGGGACCTCCCTCAGTCTTAACAACTCCTGGCTGAGAAGAAAAAGAGAGGAAGAAAAAGGAGGACATAGCTGGCCTCTTCATCTGCTGCCTCTGCTTCTCACATCTCCTCAAATCCTTTCCTAGCCTATAGTCAAATAACAACAACAAAAAACTAATTCTTATCTCACATCTTTTCTCTCCTTCATCTCCTCCTCTTTCCTCCTCCTCCTCCTGCTTGCTGGCTGTCAGCAGGTTAAAAAATGGCTCGGCACTGGCGAGGGAGAAACAATTACTCATGGCGCAGGCTGTATAGACATTAGAAGCTCTGTACTCCTCTGCGATCTCAGGGCCATGTGTTTCTAATTAAACGGTGCACTGGAGGAATTATCAAAGCTTAGGATTGCATAATGAGCACTGGCAGAAATCTGCGGCAGGCAGTGACACTCTTTGTCTCAAGAGGCACACGGTGGTTAAAATGAATTAAAATGGAAGCGTGTCAATAAGTGTCTGGGAGAGGAAGACGTTTTTGTTGTGAGAGGATTCCCTGACTGTATGATTTGTCATTGTCACTTCGTAGAATCACTTGATAATATTGCTAAAATCTGATAGCAGTCAAACAGCGGGATTAAGTAATTCATTCAAAGGAGCTTTTTGCGACGCTGTTTCTATTCATTAAGACATTTCTCTCTTCAGATCCCATTTCTATGCTTGTGTGATGATCACTAACACCTACCATGTTTTTCTCCTCACCAGTGTTCCTCTATCATCACACAGCACCAGTTGGCCAGAGACGGACATGGTTGATTTAGCTCGCCAAATGGAGGCATGTTCGTCCCTACACAGAGAGACACTTCTGTAATAGACGTCGGGTCAGCTTTTGTGAAGCATCACACATGAGCCCTGCAAAAACGCATGTGCTTACAACACAAAGGACACGAACACACTTAAATCCCGGTCTCCATGGTGATTGTTTTAGTGCCCATGTGAACTTGCCCCCTGCATCTGTTTCTGTTTGTTTCTTGTGTTTAAAAAAAAAACAAAAATCATAATTACTTATTCATAACTGCAATTTCATTTTCTACACAGCATTTTCCCAGCACCATAAATGAGCGCAACAATAAAGACTCAGAATGCAACAATGAGAAAGAAGTAAAGGGAACAAACAGTTCTTCGCTTCTTTAGAGGCACACAATGTTTTGTTGAAGCCTGTTCTTGTTTTACTGAGGATTGAATGATTCACTTGTTTGCCATTGATGCACACCATCATCACAGCCATCAGCACACAGCCCAAGTTGAAGGTTTACACTTCTAACAAGGAGGGAATCTGGAAACGGATGCCTGCCTGCTCAATGCCAAAATGGTCATTTAGAGCACCGAGTCCACCTGGTGGATAAAAGAAGAATCACATGTAGGCACTCGGCTTCATCCTAATCCTGTTTTTTTGTTGTATCTAATCAGAAATAGGTTCTCATATTTTTATGCACTGGCTATAACAGGACGCCGTCAGACTTGACTCTTGAGTCCTGGCTAGCTGGCGACGAGTACTGTTAGTACTGTGGTTTTTTCTTTATTCATTTGACCTTTGATCAGAGTGGTATTCTGAGACATGCAGGCTCATTCTCAGAGGATACCTCATAACACTTAGTGGCTGCAGCGACCACCTACAGGAGATATTTTGTGGTCATAGAGAAACTTTTATGGCCACCTGCCATTGTGCCATGGTTGATATCGAATCCTGGTTTTATGCAAACTCGTGCCAGCTCTTTAGTCTATGTACTAGAGAGGAAATTGAATTCACATGGGGTACATATCCCATGCAAACATATGTAAATAGATGAGCCAGGACATACACACAAAAAACATACACAACTCACTGTGAAAAACGAGGAAGACGCCAGGAGTAATGTGAGGCATGTGTGTCAGAGACAGTCTGTGTTATGTGTAGCATGGATCCTATTCTGGCAGAGAAATACAAGTGTGTGTTTAAGTGTCTACACGATGGTATGCCCATTTTAGAGTCATCCAGAGTTTCCAATATATACACACACACACACACACACACCCCCACAACACCCCCCCACACACTTGCGGTCACAGTATTGGTGAAACTTTCCTGCCACACTGAAGAAACAGCTTACCAATGTCTGCTGAACTGTCTGAACAGCAAACCACACTCAAAGTTCAGACTGTCACCAATAAATCTTTTTGCCCGTATAGTTTTGAATTCAAATCACCTGAGAGGGAAAACCAAATGTAAGCGTTGACTTTGAAATGTTTTTTAGAACGATCAGCTGCATATAGGCACGAAAGCTCAGACTATTTTTTCATATCATGATGTTAGAAACATTTTAACAAAACCTACAGTGAGTAGTTTTATTTTGTTTAGAGATCAAAACCAAACTTGCGCAATATCAATATAAAATGCAGAATAAATTTTGGGGCACTCAAGTTGCTCAGGGGTTACAACTTGACCATGAGCCCCAACATCCCTGGTTTAAGACTTGCAGGGAATCTTTGGTGCATCTCTCTGTCCTGTGTTTCCTGTTATCTCACTATGCATGTATAAAAGTATAAAAAAAATCCAAATAATACTATAATATAATAAAATATTATATAATATAATATTAAAATATTATAATTTAATTAAATATAGAGTTTGTACAGAGTTGACGTTTAGCATCTATAGATACGGACCTCATCACTCACCACAGCAGGCATTGGGGGTGGCAATGATACACTTCTGTGAGCTTTTTATTGGCGCTTAGCACATTTACCATTTCTACATTTCACAGTTTGAATCAGATCTTTAATATACATTGTGAGGTAAGACTTTCTCTGCATACTTTTTCTCTATATTTTGTTAGCATACATATTTATTCTGTGTACATTTTTAAAAACAACCAAATATGGTGAAGAATAGGACTTTGATTGTTAATACTGAGGGTTTTTTTTAAATGAACAAAGCAGCTGCAGGGAAATTTATGAACAAAGAACCACCACTCTTTATGTAACCCCTGACTGAAATCAAATAATGTTATTTTAGGGTCAGTAGTAGAGTGTTGGCAGTGCAGATTTCACTCACATTTACAAGATTCAATAGTGCATGCAACTGAAGGTAAGCCCACTTATTTTTTTCTGGCCAAACTGCCAGGTGGGTAAACTCAAAGTCTTGAATGCTTTGCAGTGGCGTACAGTACTGAGTTTCTTCATACAGGCAAACCGGAAAGTTTTTCCTATAGGAGTGCAACTTTTCATGAAAAAACCCTGAACCTGAAGCTATTTTTGTTTATAAACCACATAACCATTTAATTTGCAGATACTTTTCGCAGATGGGATGCAGCAGCTGCCGCCGGGACCGACAACTACAACATTGAAAATCCTGTTCGCTGGATAAATGCTGATTTATTGAGACACGTTTCATCCTCGCCAGTGTTGAAAAGAATATCCAGATGTAAAGACTGTTAAGCCCCCACAGCTGCACACCTCATGGCCTTACACGTACCTTTCTATCCGCAGAGAAGAAAATTAAGGTTGACGCTTCAAGAGCCGCATGCATAAACAGTATCACACTCCCATGAAATACCATACGACTGTTTATGTTTCCAAACCTGCATTACAGCTTTGTAAAATGTCAAAATCATATTTACATCAAGGTGGAGATAAAGATAAATACCTCAAGTGCACTGCTGCCGTGAAACTGTCAATTACACTATTTGCAATTTTTGTAAACACATGATTTCCCTAAGAACCGCAGCAAGAGGATATTCATTCGCTTGGTTTACATTCCTCTGACTCTATCAGAGGTATTTTAAGACTTTAGTTTATAAAAAAAATATATAGGATACTTCAGGAAGTAATGAATGACATGAGTGATGACAGATGCTGGAGAAGTTGAAGAAGACAAACTGTTGGAAGGGATGTTACAACACTCTGTATTAGGGTTGAAATTAGCTAATATTTCACATGTCAAAAATGTAAAACTAAGTGACATGATTTCCTGACTTGGACATAGAACGCAACAATCTCTGTTCGCAAGTTGTCCTGCATAGTTCATTTTATCAGATGAAATTTTTCAATCATGTGAGAGGCAGGACTTTCACTTTTTCCAAAAATCAAGGTGGAACTAATATGAAATGACATGCAAAATAACGCTGACATCACTTTACTTTACTATGTCAAAACTTAACATAACATTTACTTGACATAACCAGTTATCATGCACGTGTTGCTCACATCGTTCAACGACAGCTCTTGAGATTCCCTTGCATATAAATCTTCTTAGCTGTGGTGGTGGTGATTTTTACGTGCTTCTGGGAGAGGGCCTGCTGAAGGTTACTCTGCCTAATAGAAGGCACTCAGATAAGGTTGTACGCTTGCAAGCTAATGTTAGCAGGTGAGTGCGCAGATTTGCCGTTATTGTAGAGTAAGTCAGCTGATTTGTACAAAGCTGAAAGTTTGTTCTTTTTTTCCCCAATCTACGGTGTAGAACCCAAAATTCACATACTGCTACTCGGACTCTTTGGTGTCGCGATTGTTCGCTCAAGACAGCTTTGCTCTCCGTTGTCCTGAATTATCGCAGCAGGCTTAGTTTACAGATAGGTCAAGAGAGTACACAATGTAAGAGCATGCTCTGCTGGATCACAAGGCAAGCTACTGCAAACTGTCTGTTGGCTTATAAACGGTCTTCTGTTAATTGACTGTAAATTTATGGCGATTTTAAAATTTAACAAATTACTTAAAAAGTCTTGCATGTTCTAGCTACTGCATATATCGCAGAGATGGTGAGCCTCTGTTCCACCAGTCAGCCACGTCCATCATCTGATCAAGGCTTTCTATCTGTCCCCCATCCCTATTTTTAAATCCAGCGGTGGTCGTGCTTTTGCGTCTTTTCTGTTTTATCAGAAGAGCTAAATCTGTGTTTTGTTTTAAGTTGCTCCTGAAAACTCATTTCTATAGGTTGGCTTTTTTTAAATTCTTCATTAGTTTTGGTCATGGTGTAGCTCCCCAGCAAACTCGGTTGCATTTACAGTCGTTTAAATGTGGATTAATGTACAGTGTCCCTTCTTAAATAAATAAATTACAAATGTAAGTCTTGTTTTTGTTTTGTGAATACGTGTCTGTATGGATTTATATACTGTATGTATTTACTATTTATGTGTACGTATGTACTAGAATTTTTATGCATTTTATAAAAATGTGAAACACTATAACAGCATGTTTTAAAAAGTGATACATTAAATAACTTAGTATTATTATTAAACAATCTTTTGCACTTATAGACTGTACATTTTCAATACTTACAAGTCATCACAAATGCTCATATTTTGAATAAAAAGTGACAGCCCTAGTGCGAGGCATTCAGCAAACTCCTTCTTAAAGGTCATGTAATTCATATGTGATTGTGGTGATGTAAGACTGGACCAAAAAAAGTCCTGTCTCAGTAAAAAAGTAAACTTTTGAAGTGCTGCATACTATCCAATTAAATTGATAAAACTAAGCAGGAATCTTGCCTCTAGTTATGCAAAAACGCCATTCAGCAAATGAGTCTGCTTTCTGAAACAAAGACTGTGCGTCACAGTATGATGCCTGTGCTCATTTAGTCCAAATTCTCTGTTGAATTTGTGCATTTTCAAAGTCCAAACATCTTTCTCCTCCCTTTCAACCAATTTGCCATCTGTCTTCATTGCATCTATCTTGACTCTCAAGGCCATGCGCTGTAATGGCACAGCGCCTCATGTTTAAGTGTTTACTTCCTAAAGGGCACTGGAGAGCCTGTTTACTGATTACAAACTCTGCCTCTCCGTTTCTGTCTCAGAACTCACGCCACTCTCATGACCAAGTCAAGGTCTCTCCCATGCTCTCCTCCACGCCATCAATCTCAGAGGGAGAAGCAAAACTTCCTCTCACGCTATTTGGTTCCTGTGCCCCCGTATGATAAATACACTTCCCCTCCAAATATCATATCCGCCTCTTCCTCTTCTATTCATCTCCGAGTATAAACAAACACAGGTTGACAGACTAATCTGTTTTTATACAAGTCTTATCCTTCCCAGCTCGCAGCTTGGGGTTTAAACAAACGCCGCTGCTCTTCATTTCTAAAAAACTGACGTGTCATGTTTTTCATTGACCGGAAAGGTAGAAATTAGCGATATCATGTGGACATCTCGCACGCCAACACAAAACCGCATGTGCGTCAGCTGTACGCACACATAACCCCTAAAAAATGCATATGGTAAACACATACAGACTCAAATAGTGTTTTTTTAGTCAAAAAACAGCACTTTTGTTGCCGTTTATTCTTGAAGTTGCTGCTAAAAGGTTTTTTTTAATACACAAAACTCTACAAAGCTGAGTGTATTTTTGTGCATGCAAACCAAATGACAGAACAATCCATAGGGTGCAGAAACAGACTACAGCCAGCTTGTAAAAGTTTACAGACTCCAACCGTCGCTTTAAACAGAAACACCACTCAGCCCATATAAATTACAGTGTAACGACACCATCAGTGAATGCCGATGGAGCCATGTTAAAGTCCAGCGCTCCTGACATACTTGAAGCATGGCATTCCAGAGACTAGTTGTTGGCCCGCTTTACCACATATAAGCAACACAACATCCATCACTTTGAAGCTCGTTCTTTCTCGACCCAGCAGATTCGTCTCTTTGACTCACGCTGGGAAACGAGCCTGTCGATCCGACTGTAATGTAAGCAAATCTGATCACATACCACAAATCACAACAATCTATGGGTGTTACACAAACACACTGATACACAAAGCTAGATTATGTAAGCATGTTAATTTAACTGTCAGTATTTATCAGAGTGGTTGATGCTGGTCAAGTACACAATAGGACATCACTCTAACTTTATGAGATTCAGGGCCCCGATACATTTTCATAGACAAAATTTCCCAACTTTTCCACAATTTGTCAAGGACCAGTAACAAAATTTAATGCAAATTCAAAACATATAATACAAACAGAATGTATAATAAATTTAATCCAAATGTTAGTTATTACCAAAGCATCCTGCTGTCATGCCAGGTAATAATGCGAACAGTTTCTCGTTACAACAAGATGTTTTTCATGTTTTAGCAAGATACCGTCATGTTATTACTTCATATAAACTTTAGCAGGTTTTTACTTTTCTTGTTATAACAAGATACTATTTACGTTGTGATGTGAAATGTTTCATGTTAAAACGTGATAAGTGATCATGTTGGTAAGTTTGTATGACATAATAACATTAAAATATTTAATTAAAATGTTAAAACGTTATAACAAAAAAACTTTTCACATTATTACCTGATACTGATCTTTTTTTTTCTGGCGTGGCAGTCCTACGGTTCTGTGACTTATCGAAGATGTAACAACTTTAACAACAAAATTCCATATTTTTTCTAAAACTTTCAATGATTTTCTGTAATTCCATGGCTTTTGCAAGCCTGAAATATTAGATTGTGAAATTCATCTACTTTTCCAGGATTTCAATGACCGTGGGAACCCTGGACACGCAGAAGTTTCCATCAGAGGGTGTGGACACATCAGCCTTATATATCCATTTTTACACCATCTCCTGCTTTATCGCAGTTCCACCAGGTACCACTATGGTACCTGTGGCTGAGGTGCAATACATCACAATGTGGTTGAGTAACCTTGCAACCACCCCGTCATCTGCTTGGTATCAATCAACGCCCCCATCAACACAACGCTCATCATCATTATCAGACGGCAGGCTTTTGAAACGCTGTCTTGAAACACTTTCTGGGGTTTGTTTCCATCTAAACTCATTCTCCCATGGACAAAGACCTTCCCACACACACTGTGGAAACACACACACATACACACATACCTCGGAAACCACAGCTTTCTCAACTGTGGGGGGACTGGGAAGCCAGTGAGAAACATTTAGGGGTCTGGGGTATGCAGTCACAGTTAAAAAGTAATTAGCTGTCAGGACAAACCATAAACTTAAAGCTGCCATGTCTTCCTCTCACGGGCTGTATGGACTTAGTTTGACATCACACGTATGGTTTAGAGGACATTTAATATGCATCCAAAAGTCGGGTTATGGCTAGGCGCCATTTTGACACAAATTTGTGCTTCAAAATCCGACTTTGGGCAACGTGATGAAGCCCTGGTAGAGTTGGCGCGAGTTGAGTACTTTACTGTTATTAAAGCTTAAAACACTGGCTCCCAAACCTGAGGGTCCTGACCCCCACTAGAGGTTGCCAGAGCTTCACAGAGGGGTCACCGGCCATCTTGCCTTTAAGGAATATAAGAAAACTTCTCAAAAAAATAAACAGTTGGCCAATATTTCAGTGTTATTGTTACATAATGAATATAATACAGAGTTCCCACACATTGTCACGCAATTTAAAAACTATTCCATGAATCTTCAAGGACACACAGTTTTTTTTCTTGCCCCGCTTGCCTGGCATTTTTTAAATGGAAGATTCAGACTCTATATTTCACCATCATTTCAGTATCCCACATAATGTGTTCAAGGACTGTCAGAAATTAGAAAATCTAACCATAGTTTCTGTTTTTATAGTTTCTGGCTGTGATAAACACTGTCATTTTTGGGTAATTTATAGAAGCAATGCCATCAAAAACTTTAAGAAAAAAAAAATCAAACCAAATTTTTTAGTTGTCTATAAAAATAACCCAAAAAAATCAAATAAACAAAAAATCGCAGAAGACTTAGAAAGAAAAAGAAAACATCTCCAAAACTTTTTAAAGAATCATGCCTTCCAAACTGGTTCTCTAGATCTGCTGAGGAGTTTATGTTTTCTATAAAAATTGACAAAAACAAAAATGAATAAATAAATAAATAGAAAGAAAGAAATCACGCAAAATGTTTAAGTTCAACAAACAATTTCTTTTAAAAATTAAAAAAAAAAAACCCAAATATAGCTATTTAAAGTTGTATACGTGAAGTGAAAGATGTGATGAACAAATAAACAAAAACAACCAAATGTTGTCACATGTTGACACATATACACATACTATAATTTACACTATTTCCATGACTTTCTAGGTCTGGAAAATGTGATTTTGAAATCCCATGTCTTTTCCAAGTTTTCCATGACTGTGGGAACTCTGATAATATTAAATATCCATAAAATATGTCACCTAGAGTAATGGCAAAGCAGATTTGCCATTCACAGCCCCAAATATAGTCTGCTTTGAGACAGTGGCTCCCACCCTTTTAGCATGTGACCCCTTAAAATGAAGCTTTGTTTACTTGCGACCCCGAGTCATAGATTGCACTGTGTACAAGGGGTGGCCAGTTCAACAAAAGTTTAAATTGTTTTAACTGGACCTAAAAATGCAAAATTATCCAGCAATTTACAGAAATGTGTTTTTCTGTTTTTCTAAACCTAAATCATTTCACAGTCCTTCAGATTTATCCTGCAACCTGTAAGGGCCACATCCTTTCACTGGGAAACACTACTTTGATACCTAAAGTTCTCTCAAAACAAAGACCCAGATGCTCATAGTTCGAAATCAACAACTGAAATCCTGACTTCATGCAGAAAAAGAAGTGTTGACTTCGTATTTCCAAAGTCGAGTTAAAGGATTTCCTATTGATTTAGTGTAACCAACCGACCACCTCCACAAATACTACATGAATGCTAGTGCCTGTTGAGGGCTACTTTTGACTGTGTCAGTGTAAAAAATACAGAGTTATAATATAAGCAAAACTGTAACAGTTTAACAAATGTGTAAAATATATGAATATATATGTGACCACTTTATAAATTGTATTGGATTTTGTTCCTATAATCCAGCCTGAATCCACCTTTCCAGTGAGATTAGGATAATCCCTATTTTTCTGATCAAAGGTATCCCGAATCTGCTAAGAAAGTTCTGAACAACACACACTGAAGGTTTGATCAAAACCAAGAATGGATTACATAATCTGATCCCATTAAATAACCTGTTGTCATGTGTTGATCCAATCCGCCAAAATCAGATTCTTTCTGTATAACTGGGCCCAGGCTCCTAAGCCTTGAGGTCCAGTTATCTGCACAGGCCGTCTCCTTCCCTTTGATCCCTGTAGAAATCTGTCAAACACATTTTGGGCAAGAGCTACTGCAATGTGTTGCAGGCCTGACAGAAACTCATTGAGGGGTGAGTCAAAGTATGAAGGTCAAGGTAGATTTAGAAAACAGATCTGATGTAGAACTGGTTCTGTTTCTGATCACACCAAGCCTGACACTAAATTTCACATTATCAATTGAGAATTAATCACAAATGTAGCTTGGAAATAATAGATGGTGAGCAGTTAAAAACTCAAAACACAAGTACTCTCTGTCATGGTGTTTATGTGGAGGTAAATCCATGCACCTGCAGTTTGTGTATAGAATAATTTAGTCCTTGGACTTTGGTTGGTTGTTGCTTTGAAGTCAGTTTTCCAGACCCCTTTAATAGCTGACAAATGCAAACTGCCATTCAAACTAATCTGACTCAACTTTGTAGCAGTGTGTATAATTGTTCTGGACTTCACTTCAAAGTCCTTCCTCACAAACTGTTGTCATTATTATGTCTGTATGTTCACATGGCTTCAGGCAGGTTTAGTCAGCTGTAATGGGCAAACAAAGCGCCAATCCTTTGGACACTGATGTAATCGAAGTTCAGCTCAGGACAAGACACTTATTGTCTTCCTAATCTTGATGCAGACACAAAAACAGAGGCAGTTTCAATAACCAATACCGGCACAACAGAGAGGCAAAGTCCATACTATTCCTATGTAACACCATCAGAAAAAAATGTACTGAGCCCCTTTCAAACTTTAAAACCAGAAAACAAACCAGATTTTTGTTAATTTGTATTGCACTGCCAAATCCAGTCCTAATAAGTGTGTAGGAGAAGGTAAGGAGGTAGGTAGATAAGTTGAGAAGTACCCCAGTGTGACAATAAAGCAGGGTATTTCTAATCCACGACATTGTGATTTTCAATACCATCAAAACATAGAGACCCTCATACAGGGATGTTGTACTGAGGATGTAATGTATGTAGTTCAGATCAGAAAGTAGTCCCTGCTTAGCAACAAGCAGCTGAGCTGACAAACACAGCGACCACGAGTGGTTGGGATAACATTACAGTACTGTAAAACAGCTGGCCAAGGCAATGAGATACCGCAACAGCATATTTTTACATCTAACTTGTAAATTAAGGGTTTATTTGGACCAACCAGTGCTGGTGATTGTTGACTACAATACAGAACAGTTGACAAACTAACTAAATGACTAACAAGACTGAAACAGTTTTGGTGAGTTTTATTTTGTTTCTGTCAAATTAATAAGATGATTAAGCTAGCTAGTCTTAGTTCAGTGAAAGAGAGAAACTTGAATTTAGAAAGTGTGTTGTATTTCTCTGTTTAAGGATGTATAAGTAGAGAATACAACCTGTCTTGACATTTTGTGCATATACTGTATACCCTGTAAATTTCAACAAGGTATTAAAATTAGATACCACCCAAGCCCACTAGCTAGGAAGCTAGCTGGTGTTAGTGATGTCTGTTGGACACCTATGGTTTCACACAAAACTAAATGGTACTATGACATACTTAACACACACTGTGATTTTCTCGGATTGCAAAATCATCTTTTAATAAGACAAACCTCATATCTGTAATTCATGGGTCAATTCAAACTGGATCAAAAGTTATTTTTCTCTTGTTGTTGACTACCGTACATATTGTTTCCATTATAAGGTCCCATAGGAGACATCGCAAAAGGGGGAGACTCCCCTCCATAAATCCTGAAGAAGACTTGTGGAACTTGTGCAACTTCAGACTTGCTACATTCAGAACAAAACGTGTTACAGAAGCCCTTTCCCACACATCTATTATGCTTAAGGCACCTCACTGTTCGATCACCACAACTCCTGCTTAAATATTTCTGCACATATTGAACACAGGTGCACTTACTGAGACCATAGCTGTGTTTGCCAAAATATGTTTTACAAGAGCACAACAAACGCCTTAAAGACACAGACAACCCATAAATCAAGAGCATTATAGCACACTCACGTGCAAAGAGACATATATAGAACTGTACACAATTAAATGCGTTCATTTCAAATTCAGAAACGGCATCTGTACTTTTTTTTGGGCTCATCTCTGGAATTATTTGCTTTGTATTCTACTTTATCCGTGCACATGCAAACGCACATTCACAGTCGACAGATAAGTGATATTGCAACATGTGTTCTTTAGTAACTTCATGGGCTGTTCCATTGAAATATTGTCCCTACGGCTACAATGTGAAGAGGACAAAGAGAGTAAGAATGTGTGTGTGCTTGTGATGCAAAGAGGCCTCAACACATGGGAGTAGTGAATCTCCAGCTGCTCCTAATTCTCCCTTATGGGTCTGTTCTGGCAAAGGGTGTAAACCACATGCTAATGTGTGCAACCTCTGAGCTGTGTGTGTGTGTGTGTGTGTGTGTGTGTGTGTGTGTGTGTGTGTGTGCGTGTGTGTGTGTGTGTGTGTGTGTGTGTGTGTACGCATGTATGTGTGTTTCTATCTTGTCAGTATCAGTGTGCCCTTTCTCTGCATCGCAGTATGTGTGACATCTGCAGGAAATGAGAGCCATCCTCCTATAGCTGATGAAGACAAAGGGACAGACAGACTCTATGGGCTCACTGAAGCCAAACTGTTGGAGAACATCCAAACTCTTTTAAAACTTTTTGCCCTTTTTTCCTAAATGGGTGACGATGATAGATCGCTCTGAGCTGACAAAGTGTCTTGTAAGGAATCTGGAGCCATGGGGAACTGAAGAAAAAGGGAAACGCTGTGCTTCAATGACAAGTAGTTAGGTCATATGGCAACAATATAGCACAAACAATAACGCGCACACTCTTTGTGCATGGCATTGTGTTTAATATGTGGAGACTTTGCCTCAACAAGAGCCTAAAACCACACAAAACTGCACTAGCCCTGCATAATGAATAAATGCGGTTTGGGCTGCGAGATTTTCCAATGTGGAAATGTGGGAGACCCCACACGTACAAATAGCTTTCACAATGTCCTCTTAATGTAGCCCACACACTTCATGATAATGCAACCAATCTCAACCTGAGATCTCACTGCAGTTTACATTATCTTGCACGACTCTGACACTGCTTATTGTGTGTACACTAATGTCCACAGAGTGAATACAAGGAGACAGGTTTTAAAAGATGCACGCAAAACTGCGGCTGTAAAAACACGCCGAGAACGGTTAGGACTATTCAGAAGAGCAAATTGGATCTGACGTAATAAGAGGGCCCTTATGAAAAACAGACAAGTGAATCATTTTTTGTATGAATACCATAACGTTTAGTTCTCATAGGTACAAAAACACAACAAAACACTTGCAAATGATCCCTGCATTCATGTGGTGTCGGAATAAGCAGACAAATTCCCAACTGGAAAAATTGACATTAACACCCCCTCAAGTTGGAACAAAAAGCCGGAAGGTGGGCGAAAGTTTTGGTACACAAGTTTATCTGAGCTGGCGTCATATATGCAGAAACGTGGCCAAATGTTCAGAGGCAGAGTGGGACCAAGTCATTGCTGTCCAAGTTGCAAGTCTTTGCACTCAAGCCTCATGTCCAAAGTCAAGATAGGCACGTCTCGAGTCAAGACCCGAGTCCTAAACTTTAAGTTTCGAGGCCTAAACAAGTCAGTATGCGCTCCTCATTAAATGTAATCAGACTAGGAAAATTCCAAGAACACACCTTCAAATGAGAACAATACCTCAGAGTGTCGGCGAAAATTTTGGTTCAGAAGTTGAGTTGATGTCATATATGCAGAGACATGGAGGACCAAAGTGAATGTTCAGCTGATGGCAGAGGTGGGACCAAGTCATTGCTTTGCAAGTCAAGACAGTCAACTAAGTCAACAAAGTCTCAAGTCAAGTTCCAAGTCCTGAAATTTGAGTTTTGAGTCCTAAACAACTGATAATACTCTCCTCACTAAATGTGATCAGACTGGATAAAGTCATGTCAACACACCCACGAGTGAGAACACAAGTCGGCAAGTCTGCACAAGTTTTTGTACACAAGATACGGAGTAGACATCATATATGCAGTCGTTAAGTCTTTGTACTTGGGGGAAGTAAGGTAAATAAGTTAAAAGGCTCAAGTCCAAGTGAAGTCAGAAGTTGTTAAAATCCAAGTTGAGTTGCAAGTCTTTTTTTTTATTTTCTTGTATTTTATCAGGTTGAGTCTATAGTCTAATATATATAGTCTATCCATTTGTAACTTGGGTTGGACTTGAGACCAAATCATGTGACTTGAATCAACACCTCTGGTTGATGGTAATAGACTTTCATTGATTCACATATTCTACCTCAAATTTTTGGTTATATGTCATTTGAAATATCACTTTAGGTTGTACCTCTTATTTTCTGTCCATGTAGAGTGACCTGAATTAGTTAGAAAAGTTATTTATTAGCATAAATCAGGTAAAATAATATTTAAGAAATTTTAGAGGATGTTCTGGTGTAACAACAAGTCTGTGATGAAATCAAACTGTTAATGTGTTGTTGAAATGCTCTGACCAATTAATTACAACACATCTCTTTTGTAGCATCAATGCATCAATGTTGTGTCTACATTGAAGTTCATGAGCACACCAAAGTCAGAAGAAACGACTTTTCAGCTCCGGAAAAAGGATCATCCAAGGAGCATATAAAAGTAGAAAATATCAAACATGTTTGATCCTATTTGACAAGGTTCTGTGAGGCCCTGAACACATCAGAGATGACAAAAATAAGTCTTTACAAACACAGTACTACAAAACCATCAGGTAGGAGTATTCTCTGCCATTAGGGAATGTCATTTTGAGCATTAGGTGCAATCAAACTAGCCGATTTATGCTCTATTTTAGAAACCAGCAGGATTATTTGACACGAAAAATTTAATTGCAAACCTGTACCCCTACAAATGGAAAACCTTTGTCTCCCTCTAGTGGTTCACTGCTACAACTGACAGAGCCCATAGGAGGCTGTGTTGGAGAAATGTCATATGCTGCACAAATTGTACTGGGACAAACTTTTGCCCAGAAAAATAAACTGACTTCACTGACATAATGCTCTCATGATCATAGTCTCATCAACTACTGCCAAACAGCAATCATTGCTGCCCACTTTTCAATATGTGTTTTCCATTAACACAATGCGATCTGTTAATGCAGCAATAATTAAACTTTTATTTGAGTTTCGTATCAATATTTTCAATAGCACAGTCAGTAGTCGGAGCACATGCCAATGTCATATCTCATCATAAACCATCAACATACTTTAGCACCTTTTGAGTTAGTCAGTGGAGAAAAACTAGAGCCACAACGTCCCTTTATAGAGTCTTGGTTTAGCTGCTGCATCATTGCAAAGAATATAAATGAAACAAAAATGACAACTAAATATTTCATTTTTACATCTTTGAACCAGAAACAACACAGAACATATTTCTCTTACTTTATAACCCATAATAGGCCAGCCAAGTCTTCTCACTTCAACAGTACAGCAGCAACAAGGCCACTCATTGTTGCATGAGTAATAGCTATGGGAAAAGGGATGGCAAGTGATAGATTAGGCAGTGAAAAGAAACATAGTATATGCTTTCTTTAGCTCTCACAAAGGTCAGCTGCTTCACTGTAGAGATTGAAAGCTGAGTGTGTCTAGGGAAAGGATGAAAATTGGTCTACAATCCACAGAAAGTAATGTTTGTTAATGTTAAAATCCATCTGACATGTACATTTATCTTTAGTGTCACACAAAGATAAATAGCTTATTTTGAGGTATTGCAAAATTCTGAAGGGTAGCATACAGTTATAATTTCACACACAGTACAGTATATGGCCAGTGTTAACCACTAGGTGGAGTTGCAGATTCAGAAATTTGAGAAAATGACTTTTTCCTTTGCTTATTAGATTGTGATAAGGTCTAAATGTTTGCAACCATACACTTAAATAGCTAACCTACAATTTAACATTCACTGCTGCTATTTTCAGAAATATATAGACATAACTACAAATATAAAGATAATAAACTTCAAATGCTGCCGTGTATCACAGTGCATTGTCAGCTCCCTTTAAGATTTCAGGCACAGCATTAGTACATAATTATTTACCAGCAGAATTGTGAAAGAGGCACATTGTGTTTACGAACTATACAACCAGATATACCTTTCCTCATTAGCAGTGACACCAGAGTAAACTTTGGATTATTAGTTGAACTGAGCAGAGTGCATTAAGAGTATGTCCCTTTCTTTGGTCCTGCTCAAAATAAAGCACGCATCCAAGCCAAGGCAATGATGTAAAACAGACATGTTCCAGTAAGCAAAGATCGCAGTCAGAAATGTATAAGCCTGGTTTGATATGCTTTGTATGAACAGCATAATTTGTTTCTGACTGCAATGTGAGTGACCTGGAATATGTCTCTGCGCTTGGCTTAGGTCAGAGTTCAAGATTCAGAGGTTGTAGCTTAAGTGTCAGCAGGTCATTGCTCCATCTCCCTGCTGAAGGTGGTGTGTTGTGGGTCTGGTGTACTCAGTAAGGGTCCATCTTGATCCTTCTGTACAAGCAGCTGGTGAAAACCATCCCACAGACCTGAAAACAGGAAGTGTTGGGTCAGAAACTGCTGTTCCATGACACCACGGAAGACTGCGGGAGGCCTGAATGCTATTGACCGTGAGGACAGAGAGGGGTTAAAGGTGATGGGGGTTAGAGACGGCTGGAAAGTATAAAGGTGGTTACTATGGGGATGGCAGCAGCCAAGCATCCATTGCTGCAGCAACATGTGTGTGCACAGGCTTTCACAAATGCAAATAAAGCGCTGGGGTCAAAAAGATGATTTAGTAGTCCATTTTCTTTACAGCAAAATGCTCCAGAACCGAAACTAAACTCTGGTGACAAAGCAATATTAAGTAAAACAATGACGGCTAAACACTGTGCATCAAATAATTTGTCTGTTCATAACCATAATTTTGCATTCTGCATCAGAAATCAGGGCCTAATGTTGACCACAGACACATTATGTTAATGTTAACAATTTAACAAGTACAAACCACATTTATTAATGTCAGGAAAAGCTAACTTTTATAAAAATTATAAAACAAATTAAAAAATGTCGTATTTGCTAAGACGTTCACTGCATCCTGACAGCAATACATGAGACAGATTCTCTATGAAAAAAAATATTGCTCTTCCTCCTATTAGTGCCTCTAGAGGCATTTTCTAGAATTAAGAAAAAACAGCCAATCAGAACCACGGAGTCACTAACGCAGCTCTCAATCATGTCACTCATTGCTCGTTATTTTCAGTCAAACTTTCAAACCATGTAGCACTGAAATATAAATCCAGATTATGTAACTGTAATGCCAAATTATTGCCTCAAATGTGTACAGAAACATATTGTAGTAAATGAGAAAGTTTGTGACACAGCCACCTGGTTGAAAACATTCAAGCTTAATCCATCCATTGGTCAAAAAAGACTCTCATTTTACAGCTAAACAATACACAAAATGATGTTTCTGTACACATTTGAGTTGATAAATAGGCAATGCAGTAACAGAATCTTGACTGTTATTTGATCAGCACCGCCTGGTTTGAAGGTTTGACCGCAGCTCACGAGCAGTGACTGACAGCACGGCGCACTAAGAGAAGGCAGAGGAAAATTCTTTCTTTTTTTTTTTTTTTTTTTTTATATTATCTGGCTCATGCACTGCGGTCAGGATAACAAGAGTTATAAACAAATTACTTTTTGTCATATTTGCTAAAAAGGTTATCCACTGCAGCTGTAACATTACTTGATACATTCACCCTTTTCAAGTTAAGTAAGACTCTACTTGCTACGTCGCTGACAAATATGGTTTTGACCCAGAAATCACATAATTGCTGGACTGTGGATCAAAAGTTAAAACTGCATGCTTTAGCTAGAAATTAGATATTTTTTAACAAAAGGAGTCACGTATTTACTACCCTATTACAAAATGGTACTCCAATATGGTGTTCTCTTAAATGAAACTGTGGTGTATAAATCCTCTAAAATAAGCCAACGCTGCTGTTTCAGTGTCAAGGGTTTCTACATTCATTAAGACACATGATGTGATACTGTAATCTCTCGGCACCAGGGTAAGCACACAGATGTGTGCAGAGCCTTTAAGAGATGAGATCTGACTCACAGAAGCACTATATACTATACTGTACTACTATAGAAAAGGTCCAAAAATAAAGTAAGAACAGCAGAAAGAGATATTGACCTAAGCCACTGGGCCTGCCAGGCTTGATGGATAAACAGGCAAATGCCCAGATTCAATCTCTGAGTCTCTAAAAGCCCTCTGAGAAAGCCTTATTGAGCGAGTCTGCATTGTGTTTTGACTCATCACAATCTCTCTTCAGGCAGGCTTTTGATGATTTTTTTCACTTCTCTGCCACCACCGGTGATGGATATGCAGAAAGAGTATATTTTGGCTCAGAGAACCATGAGATAACAGGAAAAATTAGAAAAAACAGTCTCTGCTTTTTTTTTGTTTTCTTGAGGCCTCATTTCAGAAGACAGGAGGATACTGATACAACAAAGAAATGACGTAACAGTAAAAACAAAAAAAGAAACAAAGAAAACACTCAGGTCCTGTTGGATGGTAGATGTCTGTTAAAAATGTTTATCTAGGAACCTTAAAAAGAGCTCCAATCAATCAACATTGAAGAAATTTAACATTCATGATAGCCAAATCTTTTTTAGCACACGTCTCTATAGCAACAACACTAACACTCTTCCTAAATGATGGTGTGCTTGGAGGTGTGTGAATAGAAATGATAGAAAAATGAAGCGAAAAACAGCATTAGTATACAGTGCAGTATCTCTTCTAAAACAAATACAGGTATGGTGATTACGCCTTCTAATAAAAAATAATTATCCAAAAACTGCGTACCAAAGTCCCCCACAATAATTTGCCATATAAGTAGAAAATATCCTGGGGAGTGATGATAAGGTCTTTTTGCTGGTTTTGCAAGTTTTCCAGAAGATGGAAATATCAACAGGCAAAATGTCCAGTGGGAAATATGCCAAATAAACTCATTAATTGCATATTAAATAGCCCAATACAGTATGACATGAAAGATATGTTGCAAGATTTTGCAGGATTTTCATAACTTCATTCACCGAGGCAGTCCATAGCATACACTACTTCCATGGTAGTCCGATTGTCTCTTTGTGTGTTTGGTGTTTATTGCTTTTTAAATTTAGGTGTTTTCCATATGGCCAAAGTTCTGTAATATTTACAGCCACATTGGCCAGCAAAGAGTCGAGCGCAAACCTGAGAGACATACACAACTAAAACCTTGGTACATACTGCAAACACACATTTCACCGTAGGCAATTTTCAGTTCCTTGTCAGCCAGGTACTTTATAGTCTGAGGCCCCCTGTGTAAAGATGCAAAACATGACTCTTGCCAACATCAGCTTGCAGAAGCAGTTGCATTTTGATTAATCAAGCCATTCTCATGATGTGTTTGACCTTTATCACTTCTTCATCAGCCACAACAGCCCATTATCACAACATGCAGGGCAACAATCTGCAATAAACAGCCAAAGCCAGGCAGCTGCATGCTTCACACTCAGCGAAACACCATGTAACATACACATGTTCATTTAGCACACACGTAGCCCACAGATTAAACACAGAGCGGCCGACCACAAGGACAAACATGCAGTCAGATATCAAATTTTTCGCAGTGCCTTCCAACCTTTTTCTCTCCAGTTGATTAAACCACAAAGCTGCCCTAGAGCTAAATCACAATGTACCGAAGTCCTCTTCCTCTTCTTTATAGAGCAGATAGATAAAGCAGGCTGTCAAGACGGCCCCGGCCAGCTACGGTAACACCACACACACACACACACACACAAATACACATCATAACACACAGTGCAATTCACCATAGACAGGTTAGTGTGGTCACACGAGATTAAATGACAAAAACTAGTTGATTTAAAATGAATTTAAACAAATCTGTGATATTTCAGTCAGTAACTAGAGACAAGAAAGTATACACACATGAAAACAGACTGGAACAGTTGACAAAGACAGGGCGTACAGTAAGTCTACAGTGCAAAAGGATGGCAAACATATGCTTGGATTAAAACATTTTAAATTGCTATACAGGCTTAAATAGCAATTTGGCTTTACATCTATTTATCCCAGTATGTTCTGCATGTTCAGCACCTCATCTGTATGTCCAGCATAATCTCGGTTAGATCACTTGGGGATGAAAAACGATCTTGAAATAACAGCAAGCTTTATTTTTAAATTCCTTCGTCACAGACTGGTGATCTCTCAGCTTTTTTTTTTTTAAACCTCAATAGTTACAGTAGAGAACGTCTGGCCTTGTCCTGTGTTCCCATGTTCCTGATTAAAACTGTTCATCCAGAACCTCACGTAAAATGGTCATGGACATTGAAGGGCATATCGGTCATATAAATGTCACTGGAAAGAATCAGTTCAGTTTTGTTTGGTCTCAAGTTTCCCTCAAGTTAATTTGCAAAGAGAGAGTGCAGAGATACAAGAGGACTGACAGGCAGCACAGAATTACAATAAAAAGGCACCCTTGTTCGCCTCGTTGACCTCTGTGAGGCTTAAAAGCTCGAATCCATCTCAGGCTGGGATAAATCAAATAACAGGAATGAACAAAATCGGATAATGATGACTAGTGAGAGACTAGAGGGAGGTGAAAAGAAGTTTCCATTAAGAGGTTGTTGACCTTCATAGGTACATTTTCATTAATGGAAAAATTAAAACCCATTTGTCTGGGCTGTTTCAACAAAGGACAGTATTCATATGCAAAGATAAAAGCGGCCTCTAATTTTTGATAAAATAATCACTGGGACAGTATGAAATACAGTTTACTCGGATTTAAGACTGCGGAACAGCATTCTGCTTCCTCAACAACGATCTGAACTGCAGCACATATCGTATTTTACTTACCTGCAGACAGGCCACTCCTATTCCCACAGCACCTATCACCAACAGGTGGTCCGCCAGAAACTGCTCCAGCTTAGTGATGCATCCACCCTGCAGAGTCAATGGCTAAAAGTTAAAATCATATCACAGATAATGCATACCATTACACAGACAGCCATTAGGCCTGCACAGCCTTTAAAGCTTGCCTTGTCTGCAGCTCTGCATGGCTAACTTCCAAACTGTGAACAAGAGAACCCATCCTGCAGAGAACATGTTAGTTTATACAAGCTAGTTTACTCAAGGCTATTTATAATTTAAAGCCCCCTTTCACTCAAAAATGTGTTTTTCCTCTGTTGATGTTGCCTAAAATGTCTGATCTTGTGCAATGTTTATCACCAGAGAGGTGCATTTCTCTAAAATCTGAGATTCAAACATCCCCCAGCAGGATAGATTAGGTATGTCACATATACAAGAGCCAATCACCATCTCATACAGGAAACGTATTGATGGACGAACAGACTTTGACACAACACCACCAAAGACATCTGAAACCTCCAGCAAGCACAAAGTGGACTTGGCAGAGAGTTAGAGTTTGCATTAGAAAGGAAAGCGCAAGCAAATTTCTCTTTAGAGAAAGAGAAGATACCCTGTTATTAAAACTATTACATGTAAAAACAATGTTGTTGCATGTTGTCCCCTTTCTCTTTCCCTGTCACGCTTAAGATGTTCTGTCCATTAAGGCTAAAAACTCCCCCCTCACATTTTTTTTTTTAAAATTTAGACCTAAATATAGTATGAGATATGTAGACGTGTTTTGGTTTAACTCTGAGGGTGTATCCTCACACCTTTGCGTATAATTGTACTGTGTGAATCAAGAGGGGGAGCTGAAAGTGACAGTGGAAAAACTTCACCTGAGCAGCATGGATAAGCATTCAAAACCTCATCTTTTATTCATTTCCAGGGAGCTCATTTTATCAAAGAACAGCTTCAAACTAAAGTGTTTTCTCTCTTTCTGTCTCTATTTTAGTTCAAGAAGGGAAAAACCAGGGCATGGGAAAATCTAAAAAGCACTCCAGTGATATTTTCTTCAAGCAGCAAGCAATGTGCGGTGAACATTTTAGACAGTCAATAGAAAATTCCATAAATCCAACATTATATTTATATACGAGTTTATATAAGAGTTTGACTCAACATGGTGCTCATCGTATGACATTTTTATTTCAAAAAGTGTGTAGTCCACTGACCTCCACCTTGTAGATGTTGGAGGGGTGGTCTCTCTTGCCACAGTGAGGGGTGATGGTCTTACAGCAGCTGTCGGGCACCATCCTGCCTTCTGCCTGCTTTGATAAAATATACACACTCGCCATCCAATCATGGGAGTTGTTGCTGCCGCAGCACTTGAACTAGAGAGACAGAAAGAGGAGAGCAAAGGGTTTTGATTTCATGATGTCACATTATCAGAAAAGCAAAAGTCTTTTTTTTAAGCAATTTAACTCAGATTTGTTCAGTTCAAACCAATTTATCAAATCGTTATTCTTTAAAGTATTGACAATTCTTGCGACTGAAGGGAGTTGCCCTCTTCTGTCTCAGGGGCTTGGGCAAAATGACTTAAGTTCTGACTATTTCACTTGTCAATTTGGAGCAATACTATGAGCAAACCCTAAAGGATAACACAGAACTCAGAATCTCAGTGCAATACAAAACTTCTTCATATTTGGAAGCTGCAGACTGAGTCATTGAAAATGAATTTCAGTACTGCGCAAATGTCTTAGGCCACCTTAAACGTTGTTATTTTTGCAAGGTTGTAATGATTATACATATATATTCTTATTTGTCATTAGTCTCTTTACTAAAATACGACCAGAACATACAGGAAATCTGTATACAGTATTAAAAATACAAATATTTCAGAATAAAATAACTTTAGTGTGACATGCCTTTCCACTTAGCATGTCTTGAACTCTCTTAGGCAGACAATGAGATTGACAATGCTAATCTTCTGGCGTATATACATCCAATTGTATTCAGGTCATATCCAAAGCTTAATACTGATTGTCTGAGCTACCGTTTGTTATCGTTGTACGATTCCATGTTTCACACTAAATATTGACGTCAGTCTGGAGAAACCAATATGTCCTGACTTTTTTTGGTGTATGCATTTGTCAGCATTTTTGGTGTATGCATATATATGTTCTCTGTGTTCTTTGTTTGTATCTTAATAAAGAGACTGAGAAATATATATATATCCTCATTACAACTTTGCTAAAACAACAAATCTATGGTGGCCTAAGACCTTTGCACAGTATTGTATTACAAAGTTAGACTCTACTTGACTATGCCAGCTGAAGAAAAGTGCAGCATATAATGTTTCATAACTCAAACAAAGCCTCAGAGGCTTTTATAAATATTGTCCATACGTCCTGTTGTAGTCTGTCCACGGCTAATGTGATGGCCTCCCTCCCTGGCTGGGCGTAGTTTTCGCTCATAGTCTGGTTGAGATGCTGCTTCAGCTCTTCGCTAAGCTGGAAATGAGGAACAAAAAGAAAGAGCCGCAAACAGTGAGAAAACACAGTGTTTGAGCTTAAGAAGGAGGAGAAGTGTTCATGGAAGAGAACTAAATTTATTTTGTAACCACAAGCTGCTTCATTTGTTACAGATGCAACACATCAAATGCAAAAAAAATGTGCATGAGCAAAGACTTAAAAGGTGAGAGAGTGTTGAAGTGATAAGCCTGACAAAAGTGAAAGAGTGGGTGGATTACGACGAGATAGACAGGTAGCAACTCCCACGCATCTGTGAGAGCTGCGATAGAAAAGACAGATGAAAAATACACTGCAAAAAATAGACTTTAAATATAGCCATTGATGTGTGGATATGTTTGTGTGCACCCATGTGTGCACACACACTGGAGAGACAAGAAACAGGGAGAGAGGATGAGAGCCCTTATCTTTAAAGTGATTCTATCCTGTGCTGAACCCTTTTCCATTATAATAAATCTCGGAGCTTGCCCGCAGATAGCATGGTGCTCTTTTCAGTCCTAGCTGAGTGACAGGCAGATGTTTGTGAGATAACAAGATACTTCAAACTGTGTGTTCGACAAACCCCAGACACTGAGCAAGACGCTCAGTGCAGGTGGCATCTGACAACCCATATACATGTATAGAAGCAAGAAGAGCTAAAAAGAAAAGCTAAATGATCTTCTGCTTCTGACTCATCATCGCCCATGTCCTTTGAAACCGAACAAAGATCAGTGAGAAACCTTTTCGCTTTTGGAAAAAAAAAAAGACTAAAAAAGAGAAAAAGAAATCAGCTGACTGCAATAAAATCACTGAGGGGGGTCAGATGAGCCAAGGAAACACAGCAAACAAATGGCGTTATCCATATATATTCGTTGACAGGCACATAGAATTGCAAACTTGTGTATGTACTGCTGTAAAATTTAGTTTTTGGTGAGGAACTAAAAGTAAATAAAGTATTAGTTTAAAGTATTTTTTGATATTTTTATCGTAATACAAAACAGATATTAGAAGCCACTGATATATAATATATATTGAAAACATTTTTGAAGCAGGTTTTTTATGTTTTTCATGTGGAGGACAGTTATATTAAAGGTTGTTTTATAAATTTATATGATTGAATTTGTCCTCATTTAAAGGTGATGTAAAAAACAAAAATTTAAAAAAAAATAACAAATTTCCACTATGGTGGACAAAAAATATCTATTCTATTCTTTTGGGCTAAAAAGACTTCAGTTATTTTACTATATAGAAGAATTCTTTGTTTTCCTGGTACAAAAGGAGGAATAAAGACCAACAAAAGCAAAATAAATTAAAAAAAAAAACATTGTTATAGGCTCAGAATTTCACAATTGTTGCATTCCTAAATGATGCCCTGGAGTCTGTGTCTGCCATAACAACTGTTCAGTTTCTGAACTCAGCCATAAAAAAATTGATTTTTCTGAGATGGTAATCAGGAAGTAAGTTAACATCCCCCTGAAGGAGAGAAAACTCTGAATAGCATTTTAGTCTCTATTTTACAGTTCTGTTTCAGAGTTTTCACTGCAGAGCTTTAACTATTTTTGCAATAAGTGCTGCTCTTCAACACACACCCGGAGGGCCAACACAATCTGTGCCACTCAAATCTAAATAGCGATTCAAACATTCTCCCCGGAAAAACACGCACCCAAAACATCCACTACCAAAAATGTATACAAATATTTTCACTTACCCTCTGGTAATAGACATAAGCCAGCACTCCAGCCACCAGTTCTATCAAGAAGATCAACAGCAGGCAGAAGAAATACTGTGAATGAAACAGGACAGGGAGAGGTTACGAGAGGAGGCACTTCAGTAAATTAAGACAAAAAAAACCTCACTTTCATCCAGATAGTTCAGCTTCATAGTCATCAGAGCAGTTCTCTGCTGAGCTAACTCATCTGAGAAAGTTGCTGACGCTCGTGACGGCTCAATAAAAACTTCCATCAACTGTGCTGCATCTGTCACTTCTAACGCAGATGGAAATGACGCACGGAAACAGACGAAGCAGAAATCAATCTGACAGGCTGTAGAATCAGATTTCTCTCGGGCATCTTTTAAAGAGCCCTCCACACTGCTCCAAACGAGTTCCATTATGTATCATTATTAACTTCAAAACACCATCTCAGCAAAAAGTTAATTAAGTAGAAATAAATATTAATCATCAGCACATACGTCCATTTGTATTTATCAGTAAAAAAAGGAATTTAATGGATCAGACATCAGATTCATGAAGTTAAAGAAGTACTTGGCCGATTCTGTAACTGTGATGCCTATTTCTCACCTAAAATGGTTTCAGAAACATATTTTAGCTTACTTATTAACTAAAATGTGAGATAGTTAGTTTATACTCTGCTGCAATATTGTGTGTTGTGTCAAAACCTCAGATAATATGTTTGAAGGCATGATAATACAATAGCAAAATAGCACCTATTCATTCCAATTGAGTTGTTCCCCTGGCACATAAGCCAATAAAAAGTTTGTAGCTTGTAGCTTTATTTCTGCAGTAGGCAGCCTACTGAATATACGCATTCTTTTTCTTCCGCTGGCCCCGCTTGCAAGTTCCCACTTGACTTAAAGACTTCACATTGTGATGACATCACAGATTTTTAAATCGCTTTTCTCAGCTTACAGAAAGTTTTACAAACATGAAACCACAATGGCTTAAAAGTTCATCAAAGAAAGATTCGTAATTGAGCCACAGGGGATTTTTCTGCAGCAATACGGCAAGTGGCAATTGGAAAAAACTGAAGCAAGGCTGAACAGCTTTCCTGGGGGGCCTGGTCAAAATGAACAGGCTCGCTTTACGTCAACCACCAGTTGGAGCATTTATTGGTCTGGTTCCTGTTAAGCAAAAGTGAACGCCGCAGCCCTTTCTCTCTGATTTTCTCTGGTCATGTAGCACCAGTTTCAAAAGTATTTGTGTCTTTTTACTGCAAAGACAGCCCAGTTTTATGAAAATCTTTCCAGCAGTGGATTACTTCTTTAAATAAAACACAAGATCAATTCCTCAGCAGCTAAAAACTAAAATGTCGAAAAATAAATACTGGTGGCTCTAATTGTGAGCTTTATCTGTCATGATAAGCACTGTTGTACGTACTGAAACACAGGGGATAGTTATATAAACTGTGTAGCGAATACATCGCCCACACATTTAGGGTGCTCTGACAGTTGCAGAATGAGTAAGATCAAAACTGCAGCTTTCTCAAGCTAAAATAACTCAAGGATAAACTTTTGTGTGGTTATAAAATAGCTCATGTACCACACACATAAACACGGGTCATGCCATGAAATGGAAATGCATTAATTAGGCCCACCTGTTGCAAACACAACAGTGCGACGTCAGAAACAGCAGTGCTTCACGTGAGACCGTTATTGAGCGACAGATGCTACTATCCAGCCCGCGTGACTCTTAAAACAAAGTGAAACCACTGGTCAAACAGAAAGCTGCAAGGGAGCAATAATCCCACTGAATTAATATACAGACACTTTAGCAAATGTTCTCCTCTCTTTTTCAGTAACTATGTCATGCAGCCTGCTCAGCGTGTTTCAGCTCTGCTCAAACACTTCAGTCTCTGTGCGCCTGCTGCCCCCACAAAATGCTACGTTCAATCTTTTTTTTTACTCCTTTTTATTTTTTTTTTTTTTTTTTTACACAAACACATACTGAAATTACTCATTAATCTCCTAAAACTCTAAAACTATCATCGATACAGTCGGTATTCAATCAAGACACACGACAGACTTCCAAATCCTCTACACCTCTTCAATCCTGCAAGCCCCTTTTTCTCCTCTATTGCTCCATCCATCAACAGTAGATAGACAGACCTATAAATAGTCCTGCGGCAGTGAACGTTAACCTACCGCCTGCCTACTCTCCCATCGGGCCCTGTCTCTGTAAAATAATGAGGACAGTAAGGTCCCTGTCAGAGCCATTTGTCAGCATCCAGTGTTAGACCTTAGACCTGGGAGAGAAACAAGCAACCATTGCATGCGTGTGGGCGAGCATCTGGCTTCTCAGTGTAGACATGACAATCTAAGACCACTAACAAGTAGCCTGGACCTGAAAACACTGTGCTGCCCACATCATCATTCAAATTACATAACTTATGAGACAGCGCAGCATTTCAGATGTGTAACATAAGGAATCTCCAACCTTTCTATATCACAATATTTGCTAAATGTGTATTGCACTCATCCGTAAATGAGCATCCAGCGTAGTCACACTGGGAAAGCTGCCAGGATGCAAAATAAATCTGCTTGAATTTTGACTGTGCTGTTGATAGTTGTCCCACCATGCAATGCAGAAAATAGAGAAACCGTTCACATATAAAAGGTAGCAAACGTACTTAATATATCATTTCTTGTTCGTACAGAAACTAGTATTCAGAGAAAATAATACCCAATGTATTTGTAATAGGACTGTAAATCACCAGTGTCATCACAATACGACATCATATCGATTCTTTTAACAAGGATACAATATTTGCCGACATCATAAAGTCTGCTACGATACAATTTTGATTCAATTCAATTCAGGGGCCTTGTATCAATATGAGAGGATATCATCTGCCCATTTAACACATGCTTTTACAGAAGAAGCTGATATGCCTTTGATTTTTGCTTTTGATCATAAAAGATGAAAATATCATATAAATAATCTTAATAACTAGAACCAGTTAAAAGCAGTTAAGTTTACTTTAAGTTGACTCCACTGGCACACATCCAACAGCACAAAGGATAACTTAACTCTGTCTGTCAGAATGCTCTTTCTGGAAGAAATATTTTCAATTTAACCCAAACAATGATCTTTTTTGATCTCATCTTTTTCAGGGCTTTGTGCCAGTTAGCCATGAAGGCAAACTTCACCCAACAGCCATAATACAGGGATCGACATGACAGCTCAGCCAAATAACAACTGTCAAGGTTCACAGACAAAGCAATTGTTTTTGGCTCGTCACACAGTATTTACCTTAAGCACTTTTACACTGCATACATTAGCCTAGTGGCTAGCAGCTTAACAATTTACATGTATTATTTATACTTTTTCTTACTCATTGCTGGTCATTAAGTCAATTTGTTGATCCAGATCAGTGGAACGTTACACCACTAATTCTTCATAACATATCTCAAATTCTTACTTGCAGAGGCAAACACCTATGCAAACTATTTTTTTTATTTTTGTCAAGGCATCAAAAACTTTGAAGAATTAAGTAAGCAATTTTGCAGATCTGTCGAAATTAACATTCTGTTGTCACATACATGACCCCTACCCCCATGGGTCCCCTGTCTCACCGTGGACAGACAGCTTTTCTGCTCCCGGATGACAGCACAACAGCCCAAAAAGCCTGTAACCACCACCAGGCTGCCGGCCAGGATGAGGATATACGCTGAGACTGCAAAAGTGCTGGAGGCCAGCAGACTCAAGTAGTCACTCTTCTCCACTAGTGTCCAGACTCCTACACCCAAAACAGCTGCTCCACCCACCTGGCAGAGAAGGGGAGAGGGAGAGAGGAGGTGGTGGGGTGAAAATGGTATTAGAACATAAAGATAAAGAAAGAGATACGACGCAAAAGCTCTCAGTGCAGAAAAAGAGATGACAAGATATGATAAGGTCACAATAAAAGCACGGTGAAAGGGTATGATTCATAAAATGGAAAAAGATGAGATATGGATGACTTGAATAGGGAAAGAAAATATTGTGAAAACAGGTACCGTGTCATGGCACTTCACTCTTAAAAGAAAGACAAATAAAGAAAAAACTGTACAGCTTTTTACAGGGCAGAAAGTGACAAATAGGAAGCAAGTTCAATGCTATTAGATGAGTCACAAAATGCAACGTCATTAGAGGACAGTGGGCGAATGAAAAGAGGTTTTCGAGAGGAAATACAAAAAGAAACAGTGAGAAGAGGCCAGGCATAAAGAATAACAGTCGAAGGAGCGGTGGGACTTCAAAGGTCAAATCAGGGCATAATGACCACTTCCTCACAAACAATCCTGGATAACAGAGCCAGGGTGGCGTCCAGGATCTGTTCCTCTCATCAGTTTCGAAAGCGGACAGAGAGGAAATGCCTCAGAGAGTCTCTCCCCTTCATCCTCCCATTCCATTTCCGTCAAAAGTAAGATCCATAAAACTCACAACAACACAGCCAAGAAGTACCACTTGGATAAACAGGGGCCTGAGGGAGAAGACTCTTCCCAAACTGTTGCATATGTAGCACTTTTATTTTGAAGTAAAATTTGAGAAATCAACTGAATTGTAATAAATTTGCGTATGTTTCAACTGGATGTCTACAAGTATCAGACACTTAAATTTAATCTTTTTATAAATAACTTTTAACCAAATTTAAGACATTTTTTTGGACATATAATCCTTTGCTTATTCAAGAATTGCAGGTAAGTATACATTTAAGTGTACATTTAAACTGCCATGGCTTGGTTTTATCCACAGACTGTATAAATAATGGTTGTAGCTACTGCTACCACACCCATTGGTTAATGGACTGGCATTTTTAAGCCTCGAGTTCAGCATTTCGGCCATCACCTTTGTGTTTGTTTTAGCCAGAAGTAACCATATTTGAACAAGAGGGTGGAGCTGTGGAGGAGCAAAGTGTGGATGTGACACACACACTGCAGTGAGACCTCACAGCAGCGTGCCCTTAAATATGCGCAACTTTGGGCATTCATAAAAGGTTTAAAAAATTCAGCCAACCTGTACAGTTGTCAAGCTGTGCAGTTGTCATAAATGTTGAAATAAGCTATAGAGACCAAAACCATTTCTTGTACCAGGCTGTACGCATGTTTATTTCTGCATTTTAACATGGGGGTCTATGAGGATTTACTCCGTTTTGGAGCCAGTTTTAAGAGGTCATTAGAGGAACTACAGCTTCTGGCACTTACATATTGACTTTATTTTTCAGCCTTGGAGGTTGCCAGTTAGTTTTATCAAATCCAAATCCAGTATCGAAACTGCTTGAATACAAATCCTTTAAAATCCTATTTAGAAGGCATGCATTAATCCAATCTGCTGGGTCCGTATCAAAATGGATGGTTTTTTTATTTAGCAAGATGACTAGCTGAGTGTTTTGCATTCTGCTCTTTTTGAATTTGAAAAAACAGGAAATATCCTCCAAAACATCTACTGCCCTAATGACTGATGCACATTATCATGCTGCACTTGTGGACAAAGAAAAAACAAAGTCTCAAAAAGTGATGTGAGTAAGAATATGGAGTAGAGCCTGTGACCCAAGGAGAAAAGGGAGAGTTTTAAGGTGTTGACCGAGTATAAACCCAAGTCTGATCCCTTTTCTCTCTTTAACCTCTCCCACACACACAACTGAAGTCTCTCTCTGTACACAATATTCTCTTTGCCTCAGACTTCAAAATGCTTCAAAGTGACCCAGACACTCTGCACAGTAGCTGTAAGAGCATACACTTATAGGAGCGAATTGCAGTATCATAAAGTGTGGTGCCAAAGAGCAGGTCTGACATACTGTTTCCCATCGAACACTGACAAGCCCTAAATAATCTATGACTCACTTTGGGCCGAGGCCATAGCTCAGCTTTTTCCCCACTCAAAACACTGCTTAATCCTCTCCCTGATTGTCTCTGTCTGTCTGCAGTATTTAAGAAACATTTCAGGACTGAAAAAAAGAAGTTCAGTGCCAAAAACTGCAGTGCCTCTTATGGCCACTTGAGGATGGTTCCCAGTGCCAGTAAATCTTTATAGACTCCTATGTTATAATGCCCAACTTTACAGCAAAAATAAACATGTTTACAACCTGGTACAAGAAGAACACAAACTTCTGGTCATTTTAGCTATTTTCAACATTCATGACAACTATACAAGAGCATTTTAATAAATCTCATCCATGTAATACTTTGTCTGCAAAATAATCACCTGTTCATTAATTACTCACTGTGTGTTACATTGAATTTATAAGGAAACTTTGTTTTTCCCCCATGCCTTCACGGTGAACAGAGAATCCAAAGAAAGGCAAACATTTTTGACTAATTGAGGTGAACAGGTGCTACGTTTCACTACAGAAAAGCTATCTCAAAACATCCGTTTAGAAACTTCACAAATGTAAATTAAAACAGATCAGTACAAACAGTCTCATGCACAGCCAGATAGCTCATATGCACTTGCGTGCTCAGGGGGTGCTGGATGGAGCGGATTTAAATTGTAACATTTTAGCGAAAATGCATGTGTTTGGGAAGTACTGACTATATTTGACTGCATACATGTGACTTATTTTACTGCACATTTTACTGTTGTGTGAGAGTTTGTAAAAAGGTGTTTTAATATAGTTTTGCTGTTGTGACGGGTTTCCCAATGACTTCAATTCATGAAGAATGTCTGCCTTTTTCAGATTCTTTATTAACGGTGGTTTATTTTGTTTTCTTGGAATAACTTATCTATATATATGTATATTATACGCACACACATATACAATATTGACAAATCAATATCCACACCATGAGTCACAAACTGTTGCTGAGAAATAAAAGAAGTCATGGAGAGAGCTCTGCCTGCACTGCATTCACAGACCCGCATAAACCTCTGAATTTAGACAGAGGACACAGAGGGATATTCAAAACGTATTCAATTTTGTTCGAGCATCACACTGCGAGTAAATAGATGACAAAGTGTTATCACTGTAAAGTTTTTTTCTTCCCTGTAAGGTTTTTGTGAGTGTAGCTAGCTTGAACACTCCCAACTCTCACTTACCCAGAAGAGAAAGTTGAAAACAAAGAGCAGGTACTTGAGACACACTGTCAGCCAGTCCTCCTGGTCATCTTTATAAACCGCAGACATCTTTCTTCCTCCAGTTTAATTCTGAAATTGCAGAGGATAATGGGAAACACATAAACTGTGTGAAAAACAAATTGCAGGTGCATATTGCTCATATGACCCCGAATATAAAGTCAGAAAAATAATTGAATTTCGTTCTTTCTGATAAAACACAAGTTTTGCTTCCACATCCCAAATCCCACAACCTTAATCTGAGGAAAAGAAAAATGAAACGGAACAAAAGGATCAAAAAGCAAACACACTAACACCAACAATGACAGGTAACTGCAGCCGTCCCAATTAGTCAGGCAAAATAGACCTACTCATGTCAAGACTCAGCTTATTGTCATATGACAGCTCTGCATAAAATGTGTGCCACAGCAGGTGAGCATAATCAGAGGGATTTTGTTTGCCAAAGGGATACTGCTGCCTGTCAAATGTCACAACAAACGCAGCATCTCAGCAGCAACATCAAGTCTCCTTCTCAGCATTCAAACTCTGCATGCTTTACCAAGTCAAATAAAATTACTGTTCTCACATCTGTACTCCTCCGAGCTGCACATAACTCCCAACTGATCACACAGTAGTATCAAGTCACAATCTCAGAGAGCCAACTGGAAAAGAAACAAGCCATGCTAACAAGCTAATACTATGGTATGCTATTACTGGCAATTTTGCCCATTTTCTAACTCCTTCTGCTGTACTTTTATGATCAAGGTCTCCACTGGGGTACATCTTATTAGCTGTTAAATGATGCAGCATGCAAGTTCAAAACATCATCTCTTGTTATATCCACAAACCACATCTTTAAATTATTCACAGCACTAAACAGATCATAAACCTATGCATATAATTGAGTTGAGCACAGTTTTATCTCTGTAAATACAAGGCCATGGGGTAGGAAGCACTAAGACCCATAAAAATGATCTACACAGTATCATTTAGGGAATAGCAGCTGTGGAAATAGTGCCGGTTTTGTGTTTGTTGAATATACACCAGCATAAGTCTAATAACAGTCTATAACAGTCAAGGCTGGTTGTATTTGTCTAGGAGGGAAAGTGTTGAATTACTCATGATACTTACCCAGGTCTAAACTTCATAACCATCCCAGTGGCCTTATTGAAAGGGGCTGGTTCATCCTCATTACAATAAAGAACTTTTTTTTTCCAGTGGTACAGTGACAGTGGTTATACAGATATGCTTGGGTTTTACGAAACTGCATCTGCCTTCACCCAGGTACAATGAAAGTTGATAGAGTGCCTTAGGGATGAGGTTTTTCTGTAGGCTAACCCAGAGGCTAACGTCACACTGGTTTCCTCATCTAAAAGCCTTTGGGATTTTTACATTGGATTGGATTACTGCTGAAAATAAACCCTGTGTCTATAAAGAAGACCTGTGTTTATAATACTTTCATGTTTTGTTCAGCAAGACAGTCTCCATGAATGAACACCCTTTCTGGATTTTTGAAGCCTGATTCCAGTCACCAAAAGTGAAAAACTATTGTTAGGCTAAACAAACTACACTACAGTCGCACTTTTGCCGCAGCTTCAAAGTGTGTGAGTGGGGTATTCACTGACATATTTTATGTCATAGAACAAACTGTGAGAAATTTCTTAAGTTTGTGCTAAGCCTGGTATGCACTGTGCGATTTTGGGCTGTCTCAAAGAAAAGATAATCATCATGACAGAAATGTGGCAGTTTCTTTGGTCGTGGCTCTTTCTTTAACACTACTGCCGCATAAATGGATAACGCACACCAAAAAAACATGTTGATGTCGATGGACGTAGGTCGTAGCCTGCGATTCAGTAGGTGATGTCAATTGCTCAGTTTGCATGCATCACACCTTATATCATATTAAAGTTTATAAAGATCCATGTTGCACCACGTAGCTTGCACTAAGCTTAAAAGGATGCAAAAAATCTCACAGTCTGCAGGAGGCTTTAGGTGCCAACATGCATTAAAAAAGTATAAAAGTGTTGCTTGTTCATCAAAGAAAATGAAAATAAAAATTAAAAACATTGCCTGGGTTCGGATCCCCCTGGACCCCCCTACTCTGATGCAGGCAAAGCCCCCAGTGTCCTCAAATCCTAGAAACGCCCCTGGTTATATGACAGCCCTGTCCTCATTTATCTAAAAGAGGACAGTTAAAGTTAATTAAGTCACCTGTGTCCATACATAGCGACTTATACTATTGATGTTCTGAGCAAAAGTCACCAGTAAAGTTTTATCCATCGCTATCAAAGAAAACATGCAATTTACGACTATCAATGTCGTGCTGTTTGTTTGATTTTTAATGTATTATTCAAATACAGTCGTTTAAACAGACAGCACGTGTCACTGTGGTATTTTTATAGCACTAAAGCTAGCTAACGTTAGCGGTTAACCGTTCATCCAGATGCTATCTGTCAACGTAAAATGGTTTCTACACGATTGATAATATGCCCTGCCTCGGAGATTTTGGACTTTGACCACAGTAGGTGTCCTTCGACGTCCACAACACAAGTGAATAAACGTCTTTTACGGGTTAGGACAAACTTTCATGCCTGTCTTTTTCGGGACGGGGTGTAGGCTCGAGCATCCTGAGAGAAAAAAAAACATCCCTCCACCTGCGTCGTTGATGCTCAGGACAAAGTTTAACCACAGTACCTTGTTGTTACGACGACAAACTAACGTTTTCGTCTCACAAAAGAGAAAAAACTCACCAGACAAACGTTGGATGGGGATAAACAACCTCGTTTTGGTGCTGTTCCCGTCAAATCACGGTGTGCGGCACTGCAGCAGTGAGCGTTTTGTCCAGTCTAGCTTGTTGCTTTCAGGGTGTCCGACAGCAGGTTTGTCTGATGCTACCTTCAGGTGAAGCTCGGAATTATTGACGTTGAGAGGCGATAAAGGACTTTTACACTGAAAAAAAAATAATAGACTAACAAAATGAACCAAATCATAGAGATAGAATTTACTGTTATTTTATTTTATTTCATTTTGGCTTCAGATGTGACAACTCTATATATTTTTTATGAAATGTATTTGTATTTGGAACCATGCGCATATTAATCTCACAACGTAGAGAAGTGATGTTTTCCATACACACAAACACTACAAATACAATTAATGTCAATACAAGTAGAATTAAAAAATAAAGTTTGCAATATAACGTCATATATATCGACAGAGAGCGAAATATAGAGGTTGAGGTATATTTTTGCGGATATCTAAAAATTGAAATGCAGCTATTTTAAGTGTCAAATTAGCAGTGCAAGATTTTATTAACAAATTTTAATTAAAAATCTATTACTAAGTTAGTATGATAGAAATATTAGAAAAATATACGTTTATTTGGCTACCGGTAGTGGAAAAAACAATATTAGTACAACACAGTGCATTTCACATTTTACTTAAGTGTAAATACAAAAGTATTAGCATCAAAATGTACTTAAATTAAGCCAACTAAAAATAAAATTGCTCATTATGCAGAATGTCCCATTTCAAAATAATACATATTATATTATCAAATTATAATTATTGATTATTGGTTAGAATGTGTGGAAATAATGGATACATTGAAAAGTTAAAAAGTAAATAAAATGGTGAGAATTTGTCTGGCTTGATTTTTTTTAGAATTATTTAAATGAGGAATGACACTATATTACACAGAGAATTAACCCACTCTGTTAAAAGTAAAAGTCCTGTGTTCAGCATTTTACTTAAGTATAACTACAAAGCATCAGCATCAAAATGTGCTTGAAGTACTCAGATTAAAAGGAATCAGTATGCAAAAAGTCAATTTCATAAAATGATGTATCATATATTGCATTACACAGTTACTGAGTTGTTTGGTAGCTTAATCTTTCATATTATATCAGAACTCTATCTATATTTTGTACTGATAATTTGGATTTGCAAAGTAACTAAGGTTGTCAATTACATAAACTATAGTGGAGTAAAACGTACAATATTAGCTTTCAAAATGCAGGACAGTAGAAAGTTGTATTAAAGGTAAATACTAAGTAAACTACAAGTACCTCAAAATAAGTACCTGGGCAAATGCACTTTAAATTACTTTCCATCATAAGCCACATAAAAAGTTTCAAACAAAAAAGTTGTCATTGACTTTTGTTTTCATGATTGTCACATTTCTGACTGTCCTTGAAGGCAGCACAGTGTGAACTTGTTGAAAGGGTCACAATGAGGAGTGACAGAGAAGGAAATGGAGCTGCTACCCTGAAAACCACAAGATAGGCTGAATACCACCATGCCATTAACAACATAACCTTGGTTACAATGTAACCACATTGCCCCTGAAGAATTTCTCAATGAGGCGTACATGGATACACAAGGATAAAGAAAGGAAGAGAGCAACGGACTGCAGTGAACAAAACTTCAGTGTGCAGTCATTTTTTCAGGGCCAATGTGTACGTAAATCAATCTGTTTCTATTTGTGGAAAAAGAAAAGAAAAGCGAGGAGAAACTCTTTGAAAAAATTAACTCCTGATTGTATTTTCGTGACATTAAAGTCAATAATATCATTTAAACAAAGTAGCTGAAAGGTCCCTGTCCACTTATCACAGCAAGAGATTTCCTCTTGAACCAAAACAGACTCGTCACTATGCATTTGCCCCTTTTTCCACCTCAGTAATTCAATAAGCTTGGAAGCTATTAGGAGTAGATGGTGGCTGCAGGGGAAGGAACTCTGCAATGGCTACCTGGACTGGCAACAATCAGTCTACCAAAACAACATTACTGAGCAAACGATGTCATTCATTAGGTCAAGTTTTCCTAGTATGCATCATCCAACCAGAACATGAAACACAATATCATCATTCTGCGGATAGGGATTTGGAGCCTGTCCGCTTCCATTTCTTCATATTTGCATAGGTGACACATGGTAGAACAAACAGAAATGTGGTTTTCCCAAAAGCCAGCTCATTTCTATGCCCAGCCAGTGCCTCTGTGTCCACTCTCATTCTGCTGCAGTTAGTTAGTGTCCCGCTAAGCCCTGTAATGCTTTCTCCCACAGGGGGTTAGGAGCAGAGCATGACTGAGCATGCACGTCAAACACAAACAAGGAGAAAGCAAACATAACGTACACTGGTGTGTGTGTGAGTGACAAAGAGAAAAAGAGGTCTGTGTGTAAAAATAGAGACAAAAAAGACGTGCACAATACAGCAGGGTCATGCATCCATTCATTTCAATTTCACTTTATGTTTGCCAAGTTTTAACATCAGTTTCATGGAATTGCGCCTGTCTCGTTAGGTACACAGCTGAGTGTTTGTCCTGTGGGGAAATTTTGCACAGAAAAAAATGAGAATTGATGAATGTGTGAAAAAGTATATAAAATGCAATAAATGTCTTGCTATATTTTTTTTTCTGTTCAGATCCCCTAACCATTCCAACTGACATATTTCCAAGGATTTTTTCAAAAACATCCGTCGATTGGAATAATTGGGAAATACTATTCTCAATCTCAGGATGTTTTAAATGTACTATTTTTCTGAAGATACTGAGAAATTAAGGATATTTTCTGCATTCAGAGCAGCACTGTTTTAAAGCAGTTTATATGATTTGTTAGCATAGTTAAATGAGTAGCTTTATGAGACCCAGGTTCAGCTCCCAGGAGTTCCCTGTAAAAGTGCAATGGAGCAAAGTTTGAGCCACTCCTCTCCTGCTTGTTGTGCCTGACCTCTTGTGGTCAGACTCACCTGGAGGCCACAATACAGACTGGCCTCCCCTAAGAAAGCACAGCTGTAGTTTGCAATTATAAAGCAATGACAAAGGCGGTGGTATCTACGGCACGCTTCAGGTGGATGATACAAAATGTAAAAAGAGATATCAAAGAATCTTATCAAGAAATAGAGAACTTTCAGACCGTGTTGTTGTGTGCTGGGTTTGGAAAAGACGGTGCATTAATCTTAGACCAGAGAATCTCTTGGACATGAACCAAAACCCTTTTATAGAAGTGAAGCAGGAAATTGCCATAATATAAGACAAACACCAAAAGCAATGGAAACTTGTGCTTGTGAATGAAGTCAAAAGAGTTAAATTGGACCAGAAGTGCCTGGCAGGGGAGGAGTCCTGACCGGTTGACACCAACATGCTGGAGAGGGGACTTCATGGGGAGACTGATGGACACGTCTTTAAAGGGGGGTTTGCTTTGATATTTTGCATGCTTTTGCTAAAACTTGCTACTTTTCAGATAAGAAAGAGATATAGTTAAACTCTATGCTTTGTTTTTTTGTTGAAGATGAAATAAATTAAAGCTAAATATACAAATGTCAAGGAAAAAGCCCAGAATGACACCCCAAAATAATACCATTTATGTTTTATGCTTTGAGGGCTGTGGGATCAAAAATTGCAGTTTGAATGAGTTTCAGTGGCACAGTATGAATGTAACAACTTTGTTTACACAATGTATTTTAGACTTATTGTAGGAGCTGAGCTGGAAATTACAGGATGAAACAAAAATACACACTCTTGTCAAAATGTATGCAATGTGCTGTATGCACAGCCAAAATTCTCAAAAATGAAGAATGCAAAGTGTGTAAAATGCACCAAACAGTTCCTAAAGGGTTAATACTTCTATGTAGATGAATTATATCTTTAGAGATTGCCAAGTCAAATTTCAGTTCCAAATTAGCAATGAGCAAAATGAGCAAATCAGCCACAAGATAAATTAAATATTATTAGTAATATTTTGGCAATAAAAAATGGTACGAGTTTTTTTAACTTTACAAATTAATACTATAGTGATGTGGATGGAGTCGAAAGAGTTAAATGTTACCAGGAAGTGTGGGGCATATTGGCAAATCCCACAGCCGCTAGCGAAGAAACGACCCGCCCTTCTCTCTCTCTGATTGGCTGGCACTCATTATCTTCTTTGCTCGGATTGGTTAGAGTTGGTGTTCATTGTCAGAATGAGCCAATCAGAGGTAGAGTAAGGCGGGCTTTTCTTTCGCTTTCCTGACGTCAACATGCAGAAACGAAACTAAATGAGGGAACTTAAGGACATGTTTTGAAAGTGGAGTTTGCTTCGATATTTCGGCGCAGCAACCTTAAAAACGTGCTATTTTACAGGTAAGAAAGATAATATAGTTCAGCCGCTCCATTTATGTTTCTTGTCGAAGATTTGATATATTTTAAAGCTAATATATACAGATGATTCAGTTGAATGTATGAGTTGTAAATGCATTTTTTTTTTAAATTATTCGTTTCACCAGATATGGCAACCTGCAGCAGTCTGCTGTCAGAGGAGAAGTTCCTTTGTTCGGTCTGTCTGGACGTTTTCACTGAGCCAGTCTCAACACCATGTGGACACAACTTCTGCAGTTTGTGTATCCATCACTACTGGGACAGCAGGGACATTTACCAGTGTCCATTATGCAAAACTACATTTTCTCCAAAACCTGAACTGAAAGTAAACACTGTCGTGTTTGAGTTAGTTGCTGAGTTTAAGATGTTAACTCAAGGTAAAGCTTCAACTCCAGATCCACCACTTCCTGTAACAACAGACGTTCTTTGTGATATCTGTCAGAATTTACAGGAAAAAAAAGCTGTTAAATCCTGTCTGACGTGTCTAGCATCTTTCTGTGAGGTGCACCTCGAGCCACATCACAGAGTTGCTTCTTTTAAGAGCCACACATTAACAGACCCTGTGAATAATCTTGAGGACAGAATGTGCAGGAACCACAACAAGTTAACAGAACTGTACTGCAGGACTGACCAGGCCTGTATTTGTGTCTTGTGCTTCAAAACTGATCACAAGAGTCACAATGTCATCCCGCTTGAGGAAGAATATGAAGCAGTGATGGCCAAAACAGATGAGACGATGGCAAATATCCAAAAGATGATACAGTCACGGTCTGAGAAGATAACTGAGATTGAAAACTCACTTGACATCAGCCAGAGAGAAGCTGAGGAGGAGAAAGAAGCCAGTGTGCAGGTCTTCACTGACCTGATCAGCTCCATCCAGAGATGCCAGGCCGAGCTCATCGCGGTGATCGAGGAGAGGCATAGAGCAACAGAGCAAAAGGCCGAAGGTCTACTTACAGAACTGAGGATAGAGGTCGCTGAGCTGGAGAGCAGAAGCAGCCAGCTGAAGCAGCTGTCGGAGTCTGAGGATCACCATCATTTCCTCCAGAGCTTCCCGACGCTGTGCTCTCCTTTAAACAAAGACTGGACCAACGTTAGCGTTCACAGCGATCTGTCTTTTGAGGCAGTGAGAGGTGCTGTGAGTCCGCTGAAAGAAAAAGTTGATGAAATAATGGAGAAGTTTCCTGAGATTAAAATGAAGAGAATGAGAGAACATGCAGTGGACTTGACTTTTGACCCTGAAACAGCAAATTACTCACTTGTCATAAGCCAAAATGGAAAACGCGTGGTCTGTGCAGGCACAGTGCAGCATCTTCCCGACAATCCAAAGAGATTTGAAATTTGTCCAGAAGTTTTGGCAAAGGAGGGCTTCAGAACAGGGAAGTTTTACTATGAAGTTCAAGTGAAAGGAAAGATTGAGTGGTTTCTTGGAGTGGTCAGAGAGTCTGTTAAGAGAAAACAGGACACAGCTTTGTCAGTTGAAAATGGTTACTGGGCCATTGGGCTTGATGAGGGTATATACTGTGCATACGCAACACCAAGAGAACAAATCACATTCAAGGAAGAGCTTGAGAAGGTGGGCATCTTTGTGGACTACAATGAGGGAATAGTTTCTTTCTATGATGTGAATTCTAAAGCACATATGTATTCTTTCACTGGCTGCCACTTTACAGAGAAAATCTATCCATACTTCTACCTTGAATTTTATATGGATGGAGCAAACTCTGCCCCTCTCATCATTACCTCTGTACCTCAAACACACTGAGTTTGTTGCTTCTGTAAAGGTCCAAGTGTGTGAGATTTAGGAGGATTTAGTGACATCTAGTTGTGAGGATTGCAAATTGCACCCAGCTTAAACTATTGGTCAGAATTTCCTTTAGTATTCATCACTCAGGCAGTTTTTACCGAGATCCGAATTATCCACAGAGGTCTCTTCCTTTCCAAAACAAACAGACCAGGTGACTAAAACCAGTAAAAACACTGAAAAAAACAGCTCCGCGTTTAAAAAAGTCATTGTTTTTCTTCATTGTGTATGAGACAGGCTGTTAGCCACGCACCTGCTAATGTCTGCTCACATAATTTCTTTGATTACTTAAGATCCAGATGTTCACAAGGTTTTAAACGTGAACAGAATTATCTGCAGCGGCCTCTCCTTCTCCAAAACAAACAAGCGAAGTGATTTAATGCAGAAAACTATAGCGGATAATGCCCAAAATGCGAATGCCAAAAATGCAAATGCCCTTATTGAACCCTTGATTTTTATTTTTCTGTTTTAGACTACTGTAGAAATGTTGTTGTTGCACATTTATGACATGCTATTAGCTTGTTTACAATATTATGTGAATGCCACTGACACACTGAAAGTTTTGGGGAGCCCGTTCAAACTTAAAGACTTTGTCCTCTGCAATGTTAAAATTGTTTTCTCTCAGTGGATGGATATATAAAATAAGCGTCATTGTGTTCCTGTTCTACAGTGTATTTTTCTGTAATTATGAGAATGTAAACTAATGTTGCACAGTTTTATTGTCAGATCCTGTTGTATGATAATGGAGGATACTAGAGGAGGATTACTTCGTCATGACGTTCTGTTATTTTCATGCATATTTTGATACAGTTATATTACATTCCTACAGAATCAAGCCAGACATGTTTTTCCTTTTGAATCAAGACCTACTTTTATACAATGTGATTTTTCTGTCAGAGATGCACAAAATGTGACTGTGCTGGGAAGAAAAGACTAGTTTGTATATTTTCTTGATTTTTGCTGGTTTGTTGTAATTCACAGTTTGTGTGTTTGGGATTTGGGGCTGAATAAAGAGCATTTCTAGTGTGATTTTGTTGTGTGATTTTTACCTAAAAGCTCTGTCACAATATTATTGTAAACACGTAGTTGTAAAGCATTTGACAAGTTCCCACACTCATGAAAAACCAGGAAAAGTTTTCACAGTCACATTTTCCATGCCTGAAAAAGTTATGGAGTTAATAAAAATCATTGATTGTTTTGAAAAGTAATGGAATTTTGCTGTGAATAATCATCCTTATAATCTTACATGAGGATAAATGTATTTTCTGTGACTGACGACTCAACATAATGTGGTTTTAATGTACATCAATGTGTGACATTTTTTTTTACCATCATGTACATTCATCATTTCCCCCCCAGTGCTCAGTCTCACTTTATGTGTGCCAACTAGCTAAAATTATGTTTAAATAGAGTGTCAATCTGATATATTCTAAAAGTTTGGCAAGAAAAAAACTACTTTGGGTCCTTGAAAAGCCATGAAAAAGTTTATTAATTTTGTCCATGAAAATATGTGGGACTCTGATTTGAACAACTCTATCACCAACATACTGCCATACAAAAATACACTATTATTTTTGAAGGAGGAATTAACAAACTTTGAAAATACCTCTGCTATTGACCTTTATGGTGCTTGTATACATTTCACAATTAGTGGGATTACAGTTTAACAGCATTAATGACCAACACACTCTGAGCAGTTTGCAGGTTTTGTGTTTTGCACAAAAGTCAAGGAGTTTAAACTTGTGATATTAAGGTCACCTAAACTATATCTAACCACAATGCCGCCAGTATAAACCAGTCTCAGAGAGCCCTGGCTCCTTGCAGTATTAACAAATTAGGTGTGTGACGCTACTCGCAGAGTAGAATAAATGCTTTGTGAGATTCGCAAGTCAATCAATAGTTGTCTGCCCACTGCATTCACTCCTGACTCCTGCCGATGTTTGCCTGCCCCCACACTGATTTCTGTGTGTGTGTGTGTGCATGCTCACATTATCCTCAAGTGTGATGCGTGGGCCGATGTTCTTAAGCACCACTGATGGAGCTCATCCATAACTGTGACTAAAACCTGGTGTGTTTCATTGTATTTGGATTTCATTAATGGGACACGAGCCCATTTTTCCCTCAGTGACAAATATCTTGTGATATTTTTCTGAGCAGGTTACTACTGAATCCTTTGATGCAGCATGAAATGAGTGAGAGAGGTACAGATGCAGACATCAGCAGTGCGCCACAGAGAATGGAAATCAAACACCTAGAAGTTGGAGATATTGGTGTGGATGTACAGTAGATGTTTTATATTGTGTGAATTCAAAATGACATTAATACACTTCTTGTTTTGTCAGAGTATATTCCTTTTACGCTCACACACAAATGAGGAAATTCAAACAAATATCCTGCATATTAAGTTTGAGACATACCTCTCATCTTCCGGTGATGTGTCTGTGAAAACAAATAAGAGACATTAGTATTTGAGACCTAATAACACCTGAATACTTAATATTGAAATTTTAACACCACGGAATTAAAAAAATTGAAATATTCTATTTTTAAAACCATGTACCTGAATTAATTTTCTTTTTGGTAATTCACCTCTTTGAAATCAAAATATGACATTTCTTAATTTGCTATTTCAGATCCAGAAATTTGAATTTGAGAATTACAAACAAAACACACACACATACACACACACACAAAAAAAACGACAGAAAAGAAGGTCAAAATATTTGAAATTTCTGGACTTGAAGTTTTTAGACTTAAATCTGAGCAACCGGATTTTATTTTATTTTATTTTTTTGAAATTATAAAACTTAAATGTTTGGATCTGGATTTGTGAACACTAAAAGAAAAACAAAATCAAATTCAGAATTTAAAACTGCATATCCAGATATTTCAGATTTTAATATCAAAGAATACAAATACTTCAAATTTAAATATGTCTCTCATGTGCCTCCCTGTACTCATTAAAAACAGATTAGGGTCAGCTTTGTTATTAAGTGACAGACTAAAGCAGACTGGTTTATGTTTACTGTGAGGTTGATGTCAAATATGAGTGTACATGCTCTACGATAGAAATAAAAAAAGGACAATTTGTGACCTGAAAGAACACCAGGAGAGGGCAGTGAATATTAAAAGAAAAAAGTGTTCAATCCTGATGCTGTCTATGGATTCAAAGTGTAAAGATGCTGTAGGCCTTAAGCCAGGTCACAATCAGTGATGACACAGCGGGTGTTTTGCCTTCAGCAGCCTTTGAGAAATGCCTGCCGTGACTTCACTGATTGGGATACTGTAGGAAGGCAACCTACTTAAAAGTTTTTCTTTTTTTTTTTTTTTTGGGATGCAGTTTGAAAAAAAAGTGTTCAGTCCTCTTAAAAGGGTGTATGATTATTTTTTTAAAAATGTAATATTTTTCTTAAACTACTCATTTTAGATTTTTCTCGCCATTGGTGTGGATATCCCATCACACCTAAGCTTCAGTGGTGGAAAAAGTAAGCAGCAAAAACATATCATGTGAATACTACTTGTACATTACAAACAATAGTCCTGCATTTTTTTTTGCTGAACCACATTCTCTGCTTAATTTTAAACATATTACCCCTACATTTACCCTTTATTTACCCCTATGTATTTGTATACCTTGCTGATTGTACTGAAAATGAAATTACATAATATTATTTATTTATATATATATTATATTACCTATTTCTTTTCCGTAATATATATATATATATATATATATATATATATATATATATATACACACACACACACACACATATATATACATATATATGGGTTTAAAAGGCATGCTTTCTTTTTTAAAAAAAAAATGTCCAAAATCATACCATTTATCTTAGCCAACTGTGTAATATGGATGGAAGGCACATCCCAGCAACTCCCCTTCTCTGATAAATACAGTACAGTCCCCAAATTAAACTCGTGCACATGCGGCTGAGTTATTTAAATATTAATATTTCACAGGAAATGATCGGCAATAGGCTATTGGAACCTGTAACTGTCACAACGGGCACTTTATTCAGCCACAGCCCGAGAAAATATATTAACAAATGAACAAAAAAAGTATCATAGTCTGCGTAATATTTTTTTCCCAACACATTAAACACCTATGTTATATAAGCGCGCGGCTGAGAGGCTCATTGGTTGGCGGAGAGCTGTGTTACTGCTTCTGTGGGAAAGTCTGGTGTGAGGAGGCATCCGTCCTTGGGAAGCAGAGATTCACACCTTTTCTTTTTGTGTGACTGCTAGGTATTTTTGTCACGATTAATTTCATGTCACCGGAGGGGGCTCGTGTGCAACGACGGTGCACGCGCACAGTTTGAACCCCTTTTAACTTTCTCTCCGGGAAACCCCTCGGGATTACGCAGAGGACTTTCCACAGCGCACACACGGAGAGAAGAATTTCAGTCTGTGGGTGCTCAGAGATGTCAAGTATTTCCAAGAGAAGAGGAGAAGCGTTTTGTGTGGAGTTTGGTGTCTAGACAGGGTTTTCTTTCTTATTTTTATTTTTTTACATTTTCTTGGATACTCTTTAAAAATGAGCGAGCAGGTAGGACGTCAGTGTCTCTTAAACGAGGCGCCCGGGTGTTGATGGACTCCTGCTGGGATCAAACCTGCAACCTTTTGCAGCACAGACCCTCCAGCCAATAGACGACTCCCCCCGTTAAAACAACCTGTATCCAGTTGACATTATGGATTTCTATACGTATCACCTCGCGCAAATCCATTTAACAACTTTTCCTGGGGAATGGATTTAATTTGATGGAAACTCTTCTTATAATGACTTTAATTTTTACGCGCATTCCAGCCACACATCCGGTGGCTTAGTGTTATTTTGGACACGTTTTTATAAAGATTTCACACCCTCCGTACACTTAAAAGAGTTGTAGCCTAAATCTCGTCGGCTCTCATGGGACTGAGGCATTCGTCGCGTTGTTTGCTGCTACGGCGGAAGATGGCGGAGGCGGACAGCTCGGAGGTAGGGACCTTGTGGTGTCCTGCAGCCGGCTATCGCCGGAACCGGGACAATCTCAATGTGCTTATTTAATCGTGACAGCACATTTGACTCGAATATTATGCACACATCTTTGTTTTTTCTCTATCATCATTAGCTACATTTAGAATCAGCGTTGCACTGTGATGGCGTGCAAGCAAAGCAAAGTGCATTTCTCAGAGTCCTGCAGATATTATAGGGGATCTAAGTAGAGCGATGTAACTGCAATAGTATTGATAATGCATGCATAGGGGTTGCAAGTGTGTTGAATGATCAGCTTTGGATGCATGGATGTATTGAACGAGTCTTCGTTCTCTGTCCTTGGTGCTGAAACGGAACCTGCATCTTTTACCGGCTCCTCTATGAGTCTCCTGCTTGTATAACGTAGGACAATGATTCCCAACTGGTTCATTCTTTGGGTTCAGATTTTTCCTCAATCATTAGTTCAAGGTTCGCACATAAGAGAACTTACATTACAAGTAACATATGGGTTTAAAACAGAACTATATTGCAAGAAAGAAGTGCAACTAGTTAAAACTGCAGGGATGTTTCTAGGATGTGAGGACAAGTTCTGATCTCGGTTGGAAAAAAAAACGCCACTGTTTTTTTAATTTAAAAAAAAATTAAAGAAAACACGTTTTCTTAAATAAATGAATGCCAAAAAAAAATGTCCTTTTTAAAAACATCTTTTTGGGGGGGCGGGGTCCCTTCAAACTGTTGAGTAATTTTTAGGAAACTTGCGGATTTTTTTGTGATTTTTATTTTATTTATTATTCATTTATATATTTATTCACTCATTTTAGTGATTTCTTTTTTTTTTTTTTACTTTTACTTTAAGTTATGGCAATTTCTAGAGAAAACATGCCCTCCAGACATGGTCACGAGTCACTTGTGTGCCATTCAGACTGTATCCACGACCCACCAGTTGAGAACCACTGAAATAGGAGACCATATGTGAATTATTGGCTGCTTATTAGAAGAATCGCCTTTGGCTTGCAATTACTTGACTATGCCTCTATTAGCCCCGTATTAACCTGCACAGGTCCTCTAACTCAAAATGTCTGGACAGTGGACACACAATCACTCATTTTTGTCTTTAATGTCTAAATCCTCACACAAATTTTTCCCATCTCTCTTCTATTTCTCCTTAACAGCGGCAACAGCCTGTCACGTCCCCCCGCTCTCAGTCTGCCCAGCCCTCCCCACTGCCTAAACCAGTGCCTACTACCCACCATGTGCCCTGCGTCCCCCACACGCCTCATGTAGCAGCCCTGGCCACCTGTCCTGGTCGAGGCAAGATTGCCAAATTCATCAGCCCAGAGGACATGACATCACGGGACTACTACTTTGACTCATACGCCCACTTTGGTATCCATGAGGTAGGTCAGGCCAGGGCTGGCGAGTCTTGGTATGAAAGATGGGGGGGGGTTAAAGAATGACACCAGATGCTTCCTGCTCTGTCCAACCTGATGCTCCCAAACTTGCCAAGGGATTTCAACCTTGTTAGTCTTGCCTTCTGTCAGCAGAATATGTCAAACATGTCAAATTATTTAATTCCACACAATTTTGAGTGTGATCCAAATCTTCTTTCTGGCATAGATGCAATTTTATATATAACTAAGAAATTATTAAATACCAAAGCCTATTAATTGGATCTGAAAATCAACTGCAAAGGTAGAGAAGAAAAGCCACTTGGTAAAGGAACAGTTCACCCCCAAATCAAAAATATACATATTTAAAAAATACATATTTTTCCTCTCACCTGTAGTGCTACTAATCAATCTAGACTGTTTAGGTGTGAGCTGTCAAGTAATGGAGAAAGCAGCAGTAGAGATATCTGACGTCTAGATGGTACTTGGCTTGTGGTGCTCAAATCACCAAAAAATACAACTGAAAAATTCAACAGCAATGTCTCTTTCCAGAAATGATGACCCAGTTACTCAAGGTAATCCACAGACCTTGGTTTGAGTAGTTTCACGTAGTGCTAGCTTACAAGGAGGATTTAGCGGCATCTATTGCCAAAAATGGTATATAATATTCATAAAAATGTTTGTGTTTTCATTATTTTAGAATTAGCCTTTCATCTTTCCACTCCCTCAAGTCCACTATGGTGTTCTACAATAGCCAAAAACAGACAAACATTTTTCTTAAAGACATTTTCGGGGGGATTTTTTGCATTTATTCATCAGGACAGATGTAGTGTAAAATGGGAGAGAGAGGGGACGACACGGAGTAAAGGGCCGAGGTTGGAATAAAGAATACAACTGCTGCGGCAGCATTATAACCTTTGTACGAGAGATGCCTACTCCACCAGGTGAGCTTCTGGCTACCCCAAAATGAGCAAAGCAAACTGTGAAATATTACCCTTTCAGGACTGTCACTGGTTTTCTGATTACCAGGAGCTAGGATAAACGCTATGGTTGTGCAATCAGGCACAACGTCAATTATGATTTATTGCAGTCGTAAATCAGGGAAGTCTTTCACCTACACCGAAAATATGTACCATGTATTATCATATTTTCACCATTCACTAAATCTAGGGAGCAAATATCTGGCTATCTGATAATTAGAAATTAAACAATAATCATTGTCATTAATCATTCAGACTTGATATTAAAGTTAAAAAAATAATGGAACTTCAACCATAAATGTACTTAAGACAATGGGAACTCACACTCTCACTCAGTCAAGCAGTTGTTGCCAGTAGAGCCTGTGGTTCTGATGCAGGTGGTGTTAGAAAGGGCTCACACCTGAAATAAATCCCCTATATACAGGCACTCATCAAACCAGGCTCCTCCCTCCTCCTGCTTCTCCTCAGACAGCTCCTCCTCCAGCCCTGCTCCTCACAGCACGGACACTGACTTTAGATAGGGCCATTTATGTTTTTGAGTCGGCCACAGTAGTTGTCCTGCACGCTTGGCACATGAGAGAAATTTCAGTTCTGCAACCTCATGGCTAGATACCACTAACTGCTACACTCTGGACCTTTAATGTTCACATTTGGTGCTGTGACGAGCACAAGCCTCTCCTCCATGAGTCGATGCACGCTTCCCTCTGCGCGTTGATATGTTTGATGGATGTTGTTTGGTTAAAAGAAACTAGTTCCTACATGAAACTGCTCAACTGCTGTTGGGTCTTTCAACAGCAATGTCTTTGATTTTAGCACTACAAGCCAAGTGCCATCTAGTTCCATTATATTAGAGAAACGGCAGACATCTCTGCAGCCAATATCTTAAAATATCGAATTATGATTTTGGGTGAACTGTCCCTTTAAGCCCAAAAAGCTGCTATAAACAGCAATTTAAATATCCTAGTGAAGTACAAATACAAGTTAAGTGCTTTCAAACACAAGTTTAAACACAAGTAGGAAACCAAACACGTCAACAACACACAGAAATCTCTCAGAAGCCTACAGAAAAAATACATTATATTAGAGCATCAAAATACAACCTAATGATTCCTCTAAATTGGAATAAAGTCCAAACATAAACCTCAGATGCAGCTGTCCGCCTACAATCTTGTGGGGAAATTGAGAGTGGAGAGTGTCTCTTAGCTGACAAAAGAGGAGTTTTTTTTCCATTACCAGCTAGTATGAAAGAAACCCGATGCATGATAATAGTCCATATTCAGTACTCCAACAATGAAAACAGTCTGTCTTTTGCAGCCAGTGAACTGCTGAAGATAATTGGAAAGCTATACCTTTGCTACTGACCTTGATCTGCGAAGGAGCGGTGGTGGTGGTGGTGGAAAAGTTTGGGGACATATAGACCCTTTTAAATAGTGCCCATATTTAGCATGTGGGTCAGGTTTTTGTCTGCTTGCAGACAAAGAGAGTGTCCTGATTAGAGGAGTGCAAGGCAAGAAAGACGAAAAGTGGGATGTGTGAATGGGCTCAGGGAGATGGATATCAGGCGGTCCCCAAAGGCTTTGTGTTGTACTCCTGTCTATTTCAAGAAGCTCTGCCACTGTCACAAAGGCTTTTGGCCTAAATACTGCTTTATCTACCTCATTTTATGCGAACACAATGATGTAGTCACGTGCTGATGAAAATGTGCATAACATTTCTGCATAATGTATACACATTTGTGTCATATGTGTATTATGTACTCCTTCGAGGATTTGTATGAATTCCTGTCCTTCAGGTAGTGTTAGCAGTTCAAACTAAAGTGGTTTGCATGTTATGCAAGATTGTAATTATGCACCACAGCTCTCAGTTTTATCTCTGATTTAAACAGGAGATGCTGAAGGACGAGGTGCGGACGCTGACCTATCGGAACGCCATGTACCACAACAAGCATGTGTTCAAAGATAAAATTGTCCTGGATGTCGGTAGCGGCACGGGAATCCTTTGCATGTTTGCTGCCAATGCCGGCGCCAAACACGTCTATGGGGTGAGACAGACAGATTAACGATAAACAGATACACCACAGTTTCTTTTCTACATCAAAATCATACAACAGTTTCTGCTTTTGTTGAAATCTTTATGGCAGAGCAAAGCCGCACACTCTATTAAGGTCCAAATTAATATCATATCTGGCTCTGCTGTCACATTATCTCTCATCCGTGGCCTTTCATTCCCCATATGCACACACATATCGTACAAGTCCTCTTCAAATTTCACTGCTGGAAAAATGATCTTTTCATAAAATCCTGCTGTCTATGATGTAGAAAAACAAAAATATTTTTGAAATTGGTGCTACACGACGAACAAAAAGGACCTGCTGCAGAAGTAGAAAACCTACAACTACCAGAATGCTTTGTGATGCACCAGAACAGTAAACAACCCCGTTGATGGGTGACATAATGCAAATTTGTTTTGGCTTTCTTGTCTGAAAATACAATGTGATCTTATACCAACTTGTCATATTTTGCCGCTTGGACAGAAAGTAAAATGAAGTCAGTCTTTTGCATTACATCTTGATGAAGAAGGTGTCAGTGATAAAGCTTAGGCAACAAAACTACTTGGATATGGTAAGAAAAAGATTTTGGATGTTACCACAAAACACCTGGCTTTGAGTGGCACAAATGTGGCAAGGAGGGCCACGCCAAAAAAAAAAAAAAAAAGAAAAAAGAAAAAGAAAAAAAACTAACCTGGCTTTGAGTGCCACAAATGCAGCTGGAAAGGCAGTAGTGTGTAGCCAAAAAACACACCCAGTGTTGAGTGGCGTAATTGAAGCTGGAAAGCATTTAAAAGACAGCAGCATGTTGCCAAAAAACACCTAGCATTGAGTAGCACAAACACTACTGAAAAACATTTGAAAGGCAGCGGCATGTTGCTGAGCGTCTCATAATACTGCGGATAGGTTTAAATTGGAATTGGTGGAAAGCCTGGTGTATCACACACAGACACAAAACAGGGACACTGTCTGAACTGCTCTTTAATGCTCTGGGAGGGAGAGCTTGAAAACAACATGGCACCCATCTGGTAATGAACAAGATGGTAACACGTTCCTGATGACATTTTAACCCTTTAAAACCTGAGCAAATGCGCTTGCTTTCTTGCAAAAACATGGTAAGAGGGTGTGATAGAGATGGGATCATGACAGCAATCACAATAACATAAACTGAAACAGTAGACTTTTCTAAAGAGGGCAATGAGTATCTTAACAAAAAATTACCCAAGTATTAGTGAAAATTTACAAGAAAATTAACTAAAAGTCAGCCAAAAGAAAAGTAATTAAAAACAAAAACAGGAATGTAAGGAAGTGCTAAAACAATAAAAAGGGAAAAAATCTGTAACATGATAGTTGTTGTGAAGTTGTAATAATTTTTATCTTTTTATTTTTTATCACATTTTCAGGTCCTTCTCTTTTCACCTTTTACTAATTCTTGCAATTTAAAGACCATTTCTTGCCAATTTGCTCTTTGCCCCTATTTCCCATGTTTGCAAAAACCAATTTGCTCACATTTTAAAGATTTAACAGCTTGTGAAAGGCGCTGAAATGCAGGATTCACAGAGCAAAAGACAATAGAGTTGTATATATTTGATCACTACCGTCTTGTTTTACCATTTGACGGGAGTTTGGTCTGAGTTTGAGAGAGAGAGAGAGAGAGGGGCGGCTCTCTCTCTTGATCTGCTGCTGTACATTTTGTGTCCGTTGCGGCAGGCGTAAAAGAAATGAGAACGCACAATCAGTAGTTCAAGCAACAGCTTGAGAGCCAGAGAAAATCATATCATCCAGTAAGATCTTGCTGGCAATAAGCAGTAAGATCTGGGAACTGACACAGTTCATTTACACGTTATACCCACACAGTTTTGATACAGACCTGATTTGAAATCGACAAAGTATCCCTTTAAGGGATAGGTTTGTGTGCTCATCTCTCTCTTAGACAATCTTACACACACAGGTAGGCAGTAAGAGATATACAGCTCCCCTCGTCACAGGTTTGCCAGCAGTGTCTCCCACAGTTATGTATGATTCATATACTGTATTACACTTATGGATCGGAGAGCAGAATGATTTATTGGTTTTCATGCTGCACAGGATCTGAAATGAGTGATCATGGACATTAGTGTGTGGATGGATTGGCAGGCTTTGATTAAATCTGCCCCTCCAGTATTACCCCAAAGGTTAACCTACTGTATAGGGAGAGAAAATGACAGCGAACACCACTGCAGATCAGGTTGTTTCCAAGCTAAGGAATAAACATATTTGTCATAAATTATTAAAACAATGGAAATTGGCATTGTTACTCAGAAACAATGTAGATATTGGGATAAACAGTTTCTGTGTCCTTGTGCCCTCAGATTGAATGTTCAAGCATATCGGAATATTCTGAGAAGATTATCAAGTCAAATCACCTACACAATGGTAAGTCGAAGCAGTTTTCCATCTCTACTATATTTCTCATATCCATCTGTCTGAATGCAGAGCAGCGCGATGACATCTGGATTAGAAGTAGCGTGAAAAATCTGCATATTTCCATCATTACCGTCACACCCGACAACATTAGTCACAGTTCTAATGGTTAACTGGCAGCTCGCCTCTGATGTCAAATAACCATAATCCCTGCTATCAATCATAATTCCCTCAGTGGTGCTAATTGCAATTGTAAAATGCCACCCTGAACTTCACAGATGGAGGACTGTCAACAGATGGTGGGTTTCATAACGTGTTCATTTGACAGCAGGCTGCTTTTTGTTTCTTTTACATGTAGATTTCAGGTGTTTTGAAAGGTAACCTCAGCGTTTTTCACCGTAGTATCTGATATTTTTGCATTGAAGTGACTAATGGGAACAACCATTTTAAAAATGTGTCCAGTATTGAGTAGAACTGAAGCCAGCAGCTGCAAAACACAATGCCTGTCAGTGGCAAAACAAGCACTTTAGTGGAGGTAATTGACGATGCACAAGTGCCCCAAGTGGTTACACTGAAGCTTGTTTCGTGGCTACTGGCTGCAGTGTCTCGCTCAACACTGGACTGATTTCAGAAAATGTTTTTCCCACTTGTCACTTGTGTACAAAACCATAGGAAAATATGATCCAGGTTGAAAAATACCTTTTAAGATGTCATGTGCAAAGCATGCAGTTATCAAAACACAGAGACAAAATTCCCTTTTTTAAAGTCTGTCTCCCAGTATCTTCATATCACGGGTCAAAGAGGCCAGATTGCAAAAAGAGACAAATCCATGGATAAAACAGGGAGCCATGCGATGAGCGCAGTAATTCAGATGTGCTAATTTACAGCGGTCCCAAAGCACAAAAACTACATCATCTGAGAGTAGAGCTATTGTCCGATTTGCATTGATGTGATGAAGATGCCAAGGAGTAATTTGTTGCCTGCTGTTTTTTCGTGGCTCTCCACCCCGCAGTCATTACCATCTTCAAGGGCAAAGTGGAGGAGGTGGAGCTGCCTGTGGAGAAGGTGGACATTATCATCTCGGAGTGGATGGGCTATTGCCTTTTCTACGAGTCCATGCTCAATACCGTCATCTTCGCCAGGGACAAGTGGCTGGTATGATGCTGGAGGCTTGTGGAGAGCTGGGCTTATAGTGTGTGTGTGTGTGTGTATGTAGCTGGACCAATAAGGCTTTTGACACATAAACACACCAGACAGTGATGAAGTAGAGAATTTACTGTACGCTTGCATGGATGTGTCTGCTGCTTAGATGCTGAGGTTATATATAAATGACACTGTTTCTCATCTCAGTAGCTGCCTACCGGCTTCAAACTCACTATGTGTGATCTTATATTACACACCAGGTGTGCAAAGAGTAAAGGTGATGGATGACCTGTATGTGTGTGGTTGTGTGTGTGTGTCCGTGTGTGCATATTCAGAAACCTGGAGGCCTGATGTTCCCTGACAGAGCGGCTCTCTATGTGGTAGCCATTGAAGACAGGCAGTACAAGGACTTCAAGATCCATTGTGAGTAATTATGGGAGATTTGTTTTTTTTTTTTTGCTCTCACATTTTGTCTTTCTCTGTTTCCCTCTCAGCTGTGCAGTGCATAATTAATGACCACTGCGCAGACAAAGTAAAATCACACTCCAGTTAGATCTAAAATCATGCAGGCCAACTTTCTAATAAGCCATTCTTAAGAAAAGCCAAAGCTAAAAGAGCTGTGAAAAATCAGTTTGGCTGATGTATTACTGCAGACTGTGAGAAATGACAAAGTCATTAATAAAAAGGTCATTGGTTTGTCACATTTTAATAAGCCAGAAAGAGTTTCTCCTCCAAAACAACCTCTCAGGTTTGGGTTTAAAGTAGGGTTGTCAGTGTTAACGTGTTAATTGCGATACGATTAAGACAAATCGGGTAATAATTGCTTTACGTCTACAATATGGACTTAATTTTTGAAATGCAAAATAATGGAATTAAAAGAAAAACATTATCATAGATGCAAGGAATAACGATTAACTAGTGAAATTCTGTGATTAATCATGAGATTAAAAAACTTATTTGACTGCTGTAGTTTAAAATCTTAATAACATATTGATACATTGATTTTCGCCAGCAGCCCCTTTGTAGACGTGGTTCAAATGTCTAGTTAGGATAGCTTAATTGGACATTCATCAATAACATTGACTGGACATTTACAGAAAAGGTAGCAAATTTTCCTTTTAATACATAATTTTTATTTGTGCATTGATCAGTAACAATCCATTACATCCAATATGGGCTGTTGTGTATTTTTTTTAGCTAAGTTATTTAATATTATATATATTATATTATATATAATATTTATATCAGTTATTTAATCATGAATTCCTCACTTTGGGCTACACTGACTGTGAAAGTGGAGTTCACCTGCTTATAAAGCTGTGCCGGCAGTGCCCAGGCATACCAGGACGTGTACTGGAGCGAGCTTTAAAACACAGCATTCGATGACAAAAATAATCAATTGTCATCTGCTTTCTCGGCCCTGCTAGTCCTCCTTTTCTTTTTTATGGTTTATCTTCAGAATCCCTAAAAAAGGTCTCCAGCACACCTCTGTCCAAGTGAGGAGTAAAACTTTTGTGCATCGTAACACACACGCATGGGCTTTCCCAGCAGCAGCATCCAACAAAAACTGCCCACGCTGATATTCATAGCTGCAGAATGATTCAGTTTGTGTTAACATAGGAGGACTTTTGAGTCAAGGCATCACCAGTTTGTGTTCTCAGCAGATCAGGTCCTGGAAGGTCCCTGTCGGACCCTGCAGCTTCCCTGCTGCAAATCTTTGACCAACCAAAACATCCTCTTCACTTATTTTTTAATGCAAAATTTAACTGCACAACAGCTGTTAGCACAGACAACAAGGTCAAGGTCATGTTGAATTAACAATGAGATGGGGATGTGACAAATCAGGGAAGGACGCATCACGACTGAGGCAAACCAGAAGCAAACATGGGTGTCTGCATTTTCTTCGTCATCGTTTTCAAAGTCTCGACCAAAATGCGAACTTGCAGTTTTCAAACTAAAACAGGATCGCTAGTATTTTCAAATGCCTTTTTTTAGTGGTTTGAATACACTTGAGTTGTGTGAACGACAGGCATTAATGAAGCAAAAGTTAAACATATTGGTGCCGATGTTAGTCTTAGTAAGTCGTACCAAAAGTAAACCAACAAGGTGCCTTTATCCTGCAGTACATTCTCTGCTCTGAACTCCCTGCATGTGTTCAAATAGTTTTCACAGCAGGAGCGCTGAGCTTAACATTGTGATCCAGATCAAAGCACCAATATTAAAGGTGCCATTCACTCTTGAGCTCGAAGCATCGAATCTGGGTTAATAACTCAAACCGAGTTTCCTTTTGCTGCACAGGTGGCCTTTTCTGTTCTGTTCCATCCACACATGCACATAAAGGTTCAAACATTCATATAAATCCCAAAAGAATTCAGTCTATCCAAACCTCTAGCGCTCTTATTTTTAGTTTCTCTTTGCGTTGGTGGCATGTTCCACCTTCTCATCGCTCAGACTTAGTGTTTGGCCTCCTGACAAAGCAAGGTGGAGTGGAGGGACAGAGGGAATGGGGGAGGGAAAGCCTGCTCAGTGTGTTTTCAGCCCAAATTATGATTTAAAAAAAAAGCCTGCCAGACATGGTGGAGGAGGCGGAGGAGGCCAGAGTCTATTTTGAGGAGGCCTTGTCTTTCTCCACAGAGGGGCTGGATAGACAGAAAGACAGCGTGAGTGCAGGACTGTTTTTCCTGGCAGGGTTAAGTGCTTTATTTTATTTTCTCTCCTACCTTTTTTTGCGCTGACAGCTTGGCAGGAACAGAGAGAACAGAGCTATGCAAGTGTGAGAAAATTCAGAAAGTAAAAATCCAGAAAACAAAAATCTTTGTGCAATTGTATTCACAACCCGTTTTCATTCTCTGATACCGATGCTCAAGGTATTCTATAGCATGAGTTTGAGATGCACTGGGCTTTCAACCAACTCCACTTCACTCAACTTCACCCAGGAGACTTCCTTTTGTGTCCAGCCATTTCCAGCAGTAACCGTGGTGACGAGCAGCTATTTCTTAATCAGAGATCAGCACATTTCCTGCTGTGGTTGCGGCAACAACAAGCAGCAGTTTTTAAGGCAAAAGTTGGACCATTTTTGGCGGTGGTTGTGGCCACAATAGCTATTTTTAAGAGGCAAATGGGCACATTTAAAGTGGTGGTTGTGGCGACAACAACCGGGTGTTATGACCCAAAACATGATCTTTTCCCAGCCATAACCAAGACTTTTCTGTGACTTGACTTAACTACACATTCACCACAGTATAAAGAAACGGTTCACTATTTTCATTTTTTTCCTCATGAATTAATGCTATTGGTCCCCCTCTACGTCCATCAGTGGGCTTTACTATTCTCAATCAATGATATATTTAAAAAAAAAAAAACGCTTGTGGCTAAAGCTCCTATCCCCCTTGGATCCTTTTAAAAACACCATTTTTTCCTTGAAAAATAGCAACTTCGGAGAGAAGAGGTTTGTGCCTGACAGCAGCGTTATGAAACATACAAATGTAACAAATTTCTGGTTTGCAGAAAGTAACATTTGTTCTGGCAATTGGGTTTTTGTGTCTTATCTAGTATAAAACCAAAAGTCAGCAACATTTTAATCAAGCTATGTTCCCAGATCTTAGCAAGTAGTTTTGGTGAACCTTTGTTATCTGTGAAGTTTATTTTGAAAAGACATTGTATGAATTTAATGAGAGGAAACTGACACATCCAATGTTGATATTCACGAGTGCTGTATTTGTTTGTGCATGTGCAGGGTGGGAAAACGTATATGGTTTCGACATGAGCTGCATTCGCAATGTGGCCATCAAAGAGCCTCTGGTGGATGTGGTAGATCCCAAGCAGGTGGTGACGAACGCCTGCCTCCTAAAGGTCAGTCTACGTCCTTGTGTACGAATCTGTGCAGGGCGAAGGAGTGTACTCTGGGAAAGCCTGTGTGTTTGAGGAACACACCAAAACAAACAAGGTTTTTCATCTTTTGTGTTCTGCTACCAGATACATGCATCCAAAAAGAAGTTAGAGACGACAAGCCTCTGATCATTCCCAGTCTGCCGAGTCTATTTTCTAGTACATAATAAAGGTGTCTGGGGAGCTGTAATAGTCTGCAGCTCTGTCTCCATGCTCGAACAGTGGCTTGTCTTTCATCTCACAAATGAACAGAGGATAAGAGCATTCAGGGAGGTGATAGCTTTTTTGTTTGTCCCCTCTACCTTTCATTTCTTTTCGCTGTTCCCTCTCTGTGCTGTAAGTCATGTTTTTTTTTCCATTTCGATTATCCGATTTCTCCCTTCTCTCTCTGCTTTTTTGTTTCATGTCAGTTTCTAGTCACATTTCTCTTCTCTTCCTTCTTAATCACGGCTTCTTACCCTTCATCTCCTGTCACATTTTAAGCAATGTCAAGCCTCACTAGTTTGAGGGAATAGGGAGGTCTCACTCTGTCTCTGCCTCTGTGCGATGGTGAAATGTCACACAAGAGCAGACATTGAGTCACCAGAGGGAATAAAGTGGACTCTCTGTCTTTTATGAGCACCAAAGCTCCTTTTGTGTTCAAAAAGGTGATTTATATGTGTGTTTGGACAGGTGGTTACTACACTCTTAGAAATAAAGGTTCCTGAAGGGCTGAGGTCTTTGAGGGTTTGGTGTAACCAGAATGTCCAGCTGGTCATGCCAAAAGCATCTTTAATGGACATTTGCCAGTTCATTATATTCATCATAAAATAAAATCTCTTAATGCATATTAATGACAGTTGATTAAACTGATTTCTGCCCTTTGCTTTTCATACCCACCTGACCCACCTTAAGCTGGTCAAGCTGTTTCTTTTTTCAGCGGGGGGGGGGTCTGTTGGGTTTTAGGTAGAACCCTCTGAAAGGGATCCGTGTGGTTCTATTATGGGGGCAAGCCAAAGAACCCTGGGTGGTTCTAGTAAGCACCATCATTTCAAAGAGTGTAGGTGGTTAGTGACATGCTGGTCTGAACATTCATTCTCACCATCTGTATGTCTTTCATATGAATGCATTCAGGGCTAATTCACCCCTTTCACACCCGCCGCCAGCCACATCACCCCATCTTAAATCAAACTGCCACTCATTCCTCGCACGCTAAAATTACAAAGTCGCTCCCAGGGAGTTTTTTTTTCTCCTCCTTCAATTTGCTGTATATGATACTGGCCTGCTATCATTGGAGAGGACAGAGGTGTTAAATCACAATCTGTCATGCTGATGCCACATGGCCGAGCGATCCGTAGCCCAATAGGCCGGGCGAGATGAACAGTGTGCGTGTTCTCCATCCTCTTAAATGCAACATTATGCATGACCGGCTCCACTCCTATTTTGGAGCAACAGAGATGCCTGCCAGGTAACAAAATGTGATACTTAGATTTGTAGCCATATTCATCAGGCAGCGCTTGATTTAGACACGAGCAAACACACACACAGACACACACACACACAGCTTCCCTCCCTTGTAGACTTGAGGGAGGACACCCACACAGCATGTGTACTGTGAGCAGGCTTCGTTTGCCAGCCATGATTCAACCTGTGGGCTTTCACACACACACACACACACACACACACACAGTTATCATGGTGAATAATCAAGCAACGATTGACATATACTGTACATGTACTGCATGTGTGTGTGAGAGATGGCAAATGGGTGTGACATCTTGTGTCTCTGCTTCAACATGTACTGTGCTGTTTTCCTGTAATATTTGAACTGAAAAGCACAGAGACCTCTTGAAAAATTCAATACTCTATTTTTTGCAGGAAGTGGACATCTACACTGTGAAGCCAGAGGACCTGTCCTTCACCTCAGCCTTCTGCCTGCAGATCCAGCGCAACGATTACGTGCATGCCCTGGTCACTTATTTCAACATCGAGTTCACCAAGTGTCACAAGAAGACTGGTTTCTCTACCGGTGAGTAATTTCTCCTTAAAGTTATTTTTTAATACGCCAACGTTAGATTTTCTGTATATTCTCTTACTCACACCAAATGGTGTCTAGCGACAGCGCTTTTTGCTTCTTCTATCAAAAGAAGGTGGTAATGGGAAAAAAGGAGTAAGTTGACATTTTTAAATTCATACACTTAAATTATTTTTTTTTTCAGTTTTCTAAATTAGAGCAGAAAATGTTGTCAGATCATATAAAACTTTGAGCAAACTGTAAGTCAATCATTTCCAAAGCAATCTTCTATCCAGTTGGTCACTGGAGCCTCAAAAGCTGTGCAAATAACACCAAAATATCTTCATGGCTGGATACCACTAGAGGTAAATAAGAAATCTTTTTCTTTATTATTTGATATAAACAACCCTTTAAAGGGATAGTTCTGAGTTTTTGAAGTGGGTTGTATGAGGTACTTTTCCAGCTAGTGTGTTTCTAACATAACACCCACTAACATCTGGCTTTTGAATGCAACGAGAATTCACACATGGGTCAAATGACTTTGCAGTAAGCACAGGTTTTTATCGCCTCCGGCTTCGATTGGCATTGATAAAAACACAATACATGTTAATTTCAGGTCCTTCACCAACCAAGATGCAATGATTCGCCATTGCTAATTACCATCCATCTCCACCTAAGCAGCGCTCAAATGTTATTCCAAATTAATCTGCACCGAGTTTGAAAGAGAGATTGAACAAGTAAGACTTTTATATAAAGAGATGAAACCCCTGAAAAGTTCTCAAAGAACTCTGTTCCTGCTACTGTTTACTGTTTACCTGTTCTCCTGCCTGTCCGTGATGTCACACAGACACACCAGCAAAACAACACACATACACAAAAGTTGACAGACAGGCAGACTCTTCTGCTGCAGCGGTGTGTTCACTGGCAGTGGGAATGCAGTCTAATGCTTATATTTAGCAGGTTTACCCATGGAGTAAAGTAATACACTGACTATGGATAAATATATCATACAAACCCAATTAAAAATATCCAAACTACCTATTGCAAGCTTTTAAAATCCACAAAATTTAGAGAAGAGTACATAAAAGTACATGTAGCCGGTAACACATACATTCAGTTTTCACACCCTACAGGGAAATATCCAACAAGTATTCCAAATTTCATTTTTAATCTTTGAGATCAAGCATTTTAAGTTGTTAATCAATGTCCATTAAAAAAAACAAACAAATAACCCCTGCACTTCAGCATCTTGGCTCTTGGCTACACTCTGCTGGTGTTACATGAGCCGACCCTGTGTTTGCACCGACAGAATTACCAAGCGCTTCTGGTAATGTGGTGTCGAGGACGCCTATTATAAGAGTTGCTAAGCTGTTATGTAAGCTTATGTTAATACATTCATGCATCCAGCACTTACATAATATTGTGTAGAGGAGGTTCTATGTTTGGCTGAGTCTATTGGGCCCAAGGCTGAGCATCACTGAAGGAGTTCTCTTCGATCAGCCTCTGTATTTCTCCCACAGGGTGAGTGAGTTTCAAACGCTCTGCTGTTAAATTTGTTCCATGTTAACATGCCCAAGGGAGCCGAGTGTCCACTGAAACCAATACGTTTTGTACATTTTATAATTTCTCACACTCCCCTCAACTTTCTTTGTCCTTTCCTCACTGCTCCTTTTCTGTTTAACCTCCTTTCACCTTCCTTTTCTCTCTATATCATGTTCCTTTTTATGTCTGTCTCTTGCTGGTGTTCATGTGTTCTTCCCCTCCACTCCTCCTCTCCTCGACCTCAGCTCCAGATGCTGCCAGCACACACTGGAAGCAGACAGTGTTTTATTTAGAAGACTACTTGACTGTCAAGAAGGGGGAGGAGATCTTTGGCAGTATCACTGTCAGACCCAATGAGAAGAATGTGGTAAGACCCATAAAAAATAGCCACAAAATTCTCAATAGATTAAAATTAGATGAAAAAAATGTAATATTCAGTTTTCTAATAAATGCAGCGAAGTAAAACGTACAATTTTTACATCAAGTAGAAGTATAAAATAGAATGATATTTGAATACTCAAGTACAAGTAACTCAATTTTGTATGTAAAGGGAACTTGTGTTGTTTCTATCCAAGATTTGAATGATTAAATATTGTTTTGTCTTTCGTAGCGTGACCTGGAGTTCACCCTGGAGTTAGACTTTAAAGGACAACTGTGTGAGGCCGCCATTTCCCACGACTATAAAATGCGTTAGGAATGACGACAACCAACCAGCTATCCTCAGCCCCTCTTGACACACTCGGAGAGGGGGGGCGGCACAGGCTCTCCATCGAGCATTCCAGTTGGCCAGCGAGGGCGAGCAGACGCATCTGATTGGATGCCAGCACCCAAGTGATGTCATCAGACTGGGCAAGTATCTATCAGCAATAGTGCCATCACCTGTACCAACTTGATCGACTCGGGCACATCGTTGAATGTAACATCCTAAATGAACTTGATTTTTGTTTTCTCTCACTAGTTTCTGGAAATTGCATTATTTTGAGTATAAGACGGAAAGCTGTTATGAGTCGTTATATTGATAGTGAAGCTAATTGAAAGCACCAATCTGCATGATGTTGAGAGGGGTACAGCACAGTCATCATCTGTTTTTCCTTTTTTTTGAAAATTACTTATACACTGTGTAATTGTATAGAGGGTTCAGTAATCAACTGTGTTTTATTTTGATATTTATTATTTGCATGTTTTTTGCTTCTTTGATTTCAGAAAGATGTGAAATGTAATTTCTTTAATTAAGGATAATTGAGAACAAAATGGACTTTGGTGCCAGAATAAAACAGAAAAATGCCTCAGAACAGAAACAAACACAGATGCAATACGTCATGGGACACTTTGTCTTGATTGGACAAACAATGTGAAAAATAACAATGAAAAGGGTGATGAATAAAACGTCAAAGAATCAGATTTTTCTCTTGTGATTTTCATTTAAACAGCCATTACAATGAAATAATTTAGTTCAGTTTTAGCTTCAGCCATAAAATATAACTACATCAACATATACTGCATCAGACATACAGAGAGAATTTATTATTGAAAGCTAGTATTAAGTTATGAAAAAGCTACAGTATATTCATGATTTCTCTCTCGGGTGTTATCGAAAGTAATTATAATACAGGATATGTTTGTATTTTTTAAATCTTATAGACAGCACTACTGTGATTTGGCAACACAGCATTATTTACAGGAGATGGTGCAGCACCTTAAACTTCTCCTCTGAGCCTCATCATTTAAACTAGACTGTAGTTTTCATGTTTACACATGCAGCACAGTCCTTTATGTCGACCTAAGTCCAAGAATGACTTCACTGTTGTCTTCAAACTTTGCAAAAAGTGATCTAGAACTTGGGAAACTGAGCAAACCCTTCACTTGCAGCAGGCTTTCTTCTTTATAGGCTGAGCACTCAGAATGACTGTTGTGTCTCTCACCCTGTCCTCCTGCTCCAATAGCACTCTGAGCAAAGACAGAGACACAGACAGAGGAACACTGCATTAGCCAAAGGTGTTAACACTAAAGATTAATCTCCTGACAAAAGGTCATAAGCACAAAATGCCATAACTTTATCATCCATCTGATGACTGGAGTGCAGCACGTCTCATGGATGGATTACTGAAAGGGGCCTACCAGGCACAGGCCCAGGGGCCTTAAGTGTCAGGGCTGGCCTACACCTGCAAAATGTCACTCAAGTAACAAGTACCGACCAGGAAGACACTCAAATTGACCTCAAAGAGACATGAAAGGACAATAAAGACACAAAAAGACCACAAAGACATGCAAACCAACTGCAAAGAGACACAAAGAGACTCACAACAGTAAAAAGGGGCAAAACAACCACGAAGGCACTCAAAATGACCAAGAACGGACTCAAGACTACCTCAAAGAAATAAAAAAAAAGACAACAAAGAGACAAAAAAATCACAAAGGGACTCAAAACAACTACAGAGATACACATCTGGACCAGGAAGAGACTCAACCTCACAGAAATGTAAAAAGCCTACAAAAAGATGCAAAAAGACTACAAAGAGACAAAGACTCTTAATGACTATAAAAAGGGGCAAAATAACCACAGACACTTGAAATGACCACAAAAAGACACAAAGAGACGACAAAGAGACACGTAATGACCAGGAAGAGACTCAAAATGCCCACAAAGAAACAAAACAACTAAAAAGAGATACAAAAAGACCACAAAGACATGCAAAACAGCTGCAAAAAGACACACAGAGACTCGAAATGTAAAAAAGGGAAAAATAATCCCAAAGAAAACCACAGAGAAATGCGTGTAGACCGTATGGTTTGTACCTTGACAGCTATTCCTTGATTCCCATCTTACCTGGCCAGGTGTGTCAGGGACTCTGTCACATTCTTGCCAGTGTAGGCGCTGACCTCAAAGAATATCACCTTGTTTTCCTGCAAAGGACGTTCACACAGAGTCGAGAAATTCAACAGAGACACACTGACGGTCATAAGTGGAGCTGTCAGCAGTCACATCTGGATCAAAACAGAATTATGATTTTGAGTGACGTAAAATGATCCACGAGCGTTGAATTAAACTCACATAAGCCAACTGCTCAGCTTCCTTGAATGAAACCTCCCTGTCTTCATCCATGTCCATTTTGTTGCCCAAAAGGAGGATGGGGATCCCTTCTCCTGCTGCTTCCTGAAAAAAACAAAAAACAAAAGACAGGTGTAAATCATGAAATTAATATGGGCTCGCTGACATGGCTTACTAGGACACTTGAGTAGAAACTAGCCAAATTTGAGGTTATGAATAACAACTGTGTTTTTCTTACTATACCAAAATGTCTGTTTTGAACATTTCTCAAATGAAAAATACAAATACAAAAAAATTACCCCATTTTAAGACTAAAAGTCAAACATTTTGGGAAAATACAAATGATAAAAACCAAGTACCAAAAGGTATCAAGTAAAAAAAAAAAAAAGTTGTTGTGTGTGTTTAATGAATGAACTGCCATAGTCTTTCAAATCTATACAAGAAGAAAACAGAGTCCTCGGGTCAAAGGTCAGACCTGGACGTTGATGAGCCAGGGTCGCACGGCCTTGAAGCTCTCCTCCACTGTGACGTCGTACATCACCACCACGCCGTCCGCTTTGCGAAAGAACTGCTTGGTTATGCTGCGGTACCTGTGTCAAGACGGAGTTTACCGTCACCACACGGAAAACAACTGCGAGTATTGTACATGTTAAATACTACTACTACAGTACAGAAGAAAATAAAAAGATACAGCCAGAGTCTCAGCAGGTAAACGCACCATCACACACTTCTAGTGGGTCGTAAGTGATGAATGAGATAAATACTAATACTAAAATAGTATTTTAAGAAAATCCTGCATTGCATACCTTTATGCATGGTTCCTAATAGTGTATGAAAAACCACTTTAACTGTCTGAATTTGAACTAATCAGATCATACTTTTAAATAATACACCAATTGTAAGTTATTCTGTGTTGATTGTAATATCCTGTTTTAAATTTAGCACCAAAATAATGATGTGCTTTTGTTACTATTTTTCTTTTAAAACTATTTTAATTTGTGAAAGCAGCAGAAGTACGTTCACATATGTTTACATATCACCATATTTATTCTTTTACTGTAACTATATCATCACAGCTCAAGAAGTAGTACAAGAGAAAAAAATCACAATGAAAAACAAACAAATAAATAAATGAACCCAAACCAAAAAACAACATAAAAAGAAAAATAGGTAAATAATTTGGTTGGGGTTGGGGAGACTCATCAGGGAGTTAAACGTTTTTTTTTAATTATTTTTGAGTGTACTGCAAACATAATACGGTATGATTAAATTTAAACTGATGGAAACATAACACTTCAAAACAATGTCCTAAAAACTGTCATGACATTTTATTATTCACACTCTTTTCACACTCTCACAGTCTTTTGCTATGTAGCAACTGGTCAATAATAATTAATGAGAATTTAAATCTCTTGATTTTAAGTTGATTTTTTAGTGTTTTATGTTTGCATTTGTAGACATTTAAAATAAACAAATTACATAATAATGGTGGAAAAAAGGCAAAGCGAACTAAAAGACTAAAAAAAATAAAGAAGAAAAAAACCCTGATGATGTGTGTATGTTGGCTTAGACTATTTTCTCAATGAATTTGCAAATCAAAGTTATATTTTGGGTTTAAACACCCAATGGCCTTACTGGTTTTACCTAATATAGATACATAGAAACTTACCTTTCTTGACCAGCTGTGTCCCACAGCTGCATGGCTATCTGCATATTGTCCAGGGTGAGTGTCTTCACACTGAAGTCAATACCTGATCAATACACAACAGAGATCAATGTAATATAACCAGGATAAACTGATAATTCCTAAGTAGAATATTTCTCGTGATGAGGATAAAATATGTGGCGACATCTCTCATATTAATTTAGAGCAACAAATACAAAAACTGCCACTAGGGGGTCTAGCGAGGCGTGATGCTGACTGTGTGTGAAAAATAGGGGGACAAAGTGGAGATAACAAGGCTGGAGTGAGGATTGGGAAAGATGAAAGCGAGGAGAAAAATTCATCACAAGTGACATAATCTGCAGTACAATGTGTGCCAGGGCTCTTAGACAGGCAGTGTGACTTCACAAGCCCTTTCATGTGATGCTAAGTCGCCCTCCGATCTTCTGTGTTAGCATCCACAAACACACACGCCGTTCGAATTTGTTCAAAACAGCCTCTGATACATTCTGCACACAATATTATTACAATGTTTCTCTTCTCACCCACAGTAGCAGTTGTGGAGGGGTGGAAACGGCCCTCACAGAAGGAGCGTAGCAGGGATGTCTTGCCTACACTAGAGTTTCCAACCATGACGACTTTAAACAGGCGGTCCGGAGCAAATAGTGCCTCTTCTTTTGTCTTCCGGAGGAGATAAATAATAGAAAAAGACAGAGAGACAGAAAAAGAAATAATGTTCATCTAGTCTATTACCTCTGTAGGTAATAACATTAAAATATTATTATGCTTTACCTTATTTTCTGTCAAATATACAATGTTACAGTGTCTGATGTTTGTAGTAACCCCTTGAAACCTGAGAAAATTGGCTTGATTTCTTTCAAAAACATGGAAAAAAGCAAGGAGAAACTTGAGAGGAAATGTCCCAAAAATTAGCAGAAATTGTAAAAATACAAGAAAATTACCCAAAAAATGAAAAAACAAAACAAAAAAAGAAGTAAACAACAAACTTAAAATAATAATATTTCCATAAAATAATTTCACATTAGATTAGATTTTTCAAAATCTACTAATTTCTAGCAATCTGTGGGGAAATTTCTTGCCAAGTTGCTCACTGCTCAACCGATTTCCGCTAGAACATGTTTGCTTTGTAAAGATTTTGATTCAGAAGCTTTAGTCGGTTATTTTTTACAGTAGAAGTATACTCTGTTACAGTTATTTCCTGGCCAGAAGTAAAGTGCTATAAATAAATACAGGTATGAACCTAAAAATTAGCATAATATATAAAATGAGCTCCAAAATTGAGGACATACTTGCTGAGTCTCCTTCCCGACAGGCTGTCCTCTTGGAGACATGGGCGTCTTTTTCGACCGCGTTGAGCGGGATTTCCTCGCCAAAGGAGCTTCAGGGGCATGACTCAATGGTGGGGTGGCGGAAAGGTCTGCTGCCATGACAACACTTGTTTCAATGTCACTCTGAGCTTCGTCTTCTTCCTCATCGAACACCTCGTCTTCCTCCTCGCTGAGCTGGTGCAGTAAAGGCTGAGGCCCTCCTTGGAGCAGGTGGGGCAGGTGGTCCTCCTCGATGGAGATGACTCGACGGAGGGGCCACCCATCCGGAGGTGAGTCCAAAACGTCCTCCTCCACCCCTGTCTTCCTCCCAGTTTCTGCTTTCTTTGCTCTTTCTCTGTCTTTTCCCATCAACCGCTTAGTGGAGGAAATCTTACTGGGTGATTTTTTGGCTTTTGCTTTCACGTCCGGCACTTTGGGTGAAGCAGCGTTGGCGTAACCGTTGGCTAAGCTGGAGATTTTCTTTGCTGCAGGACGTTGTTGACATGCAGGGGCGCTAACGGTGGTGGTTGATGAGGGAGCGGTGGTGGTGGTGGTGGTGGTGTCATCCTCACTGCAGGAGGAGGAAGCAACAAACACGATTTGAAGGTGCTCTATAGGCAAAGCCTCCAAAGACTGGTAGGACCCGTCCACCAACAGTGGGGCTCTTCAGAAAACAGAGGAGAAACAGAGGATATACCGGGTCAATTCACTCAACCGGGATGAAAATCTAGAAATCTTTCAGATTTTAGTTTCATCTAAACAAAAAAAAAGTTCATTCAGTTGATTGTTGTGAGTGTTCAGAATCAGATATCCTCTGTTTTTCCTCTTTTGATACATGATTTTCACATCACACTGAGGCGGAAATTCCTCCTTAACACAGGAAACACTGATAATCAATTTGTGTTATTCAGAAGAGAAATGAATCACCTTTTTGCCGGCTGGCTGGCGTCATCGAATATATTGGCGAGGCCCGTTCTCTGCTTCTGCTTCTTTCTGAGTGAGGTCCGAGGCTTATTTAGACAAAGGGGATGTGTGTTTGTGTTAGAGAGGTATTTTATCAATCAGACGACACCACGATAGATGCTGCTGCAGTGCAATTAGATCAAATGTATACTCACTACACCGCAGCATATGTCTCGCTCATCTTTTAAATGTTTGTTCATCTCTCTGGGAAGATTGAAAATTGAGAAAAATGAGAAGTTTTTTGCAAATCCTTTAACTTACTTTGCAGCCAGATTTGTGAGTTATTGAGACACTGAACTTAAGTTGAAGCCAAAAAGATTAAAGCCGACCGGTGCTCAGGTTTGACATGTGCTCGTCGGATATCCTGATTGTACCTGAGGAGGTCGAGTTGCTTCATTAGACTTTGCTTCTCTCTCTGCAGTCCCTCCGTCACTCTGTACATTTCCCTGAGAAAAGACAGAATCGAGACAGTTGGTGTGCAGTCATAGTTAGGGGAAGTGTTGGGGCAGAGTCCCTGAGGAGAAAAAAGTCCTTTCCACCAGCCGATAAATGCTGGAAAAGTGTTTTTTTTTAACTAAAATATAATAATAGACATTTATTATGGATATGGTTAATTAAACTCACCATATTATCAGCACCCCAAAGCCATTCATGCTATGATGTAACAGACTAGCATGTTTAAGCGAATTCTGTGGACGTTTTGAGACGGTATCGCAGCACTAATGTTACTCTAGGCTAAGCGTGCACAAACAGACTCCAGGTGATTCTCAAACACCTGAACTTTTGGCCTCTGCCTAGATAAGTGCCCTCTTTGCAAGATGTTATATGGTATTTCTTTTAAAAAATTCATAGTTAAGTTGTTCATTTTGGCTCACGGCATCAATTCTTAATTAAAAGTGTGCTGCGTGTCCGACAACTGAATCTGAGTCGAGCCACTTGCCCTCCCTTTTCAACGTCCCTTGTTACAGCCAGATAAGGCACACAGATCGAGCGCCCTTTGAAGCAGCATCCACGTCTCTGAACTGCCTTCACATACAGCCGGGAAACGATAGCGTTTGCCCTAAGCCCTGGCTTTTTTCGTCACTGTTGAGAAATTAAACCAATATTAAAACAATACAGCCAGTCTAACATAGGCAAAAACCAAACATTAAGCTTAACAAGTAAGCAAGTCTGGCGTTAAGTCACACCAACACCCTCAAACTCTCTTATAAACCAAAACTAAACCTGACATAATGTTCATATCTCCCACACCTCGGCTCTCATTATTCAGTTAAATAATTCTGACATGTGGTGTGGTGCTAAACGAACATGCCATGTGTGAAAAAAGCGCAGAGGAGAAGAGTAGGATCACTGGCAGACATTTAGAAACAAACTGGTATTATGCACTTTGCCAGTGCACTGTTTTTTTCTTGCACGCACAGAGGTGCCCTTTTTTTAACTTGAGCACCTGCCTCATGACATGACTGTGTACGGCACTGCTCAACGCCATTACCCCATGTTTTGACGATGTGCTATGCAGCTAAACAGCAACACTGGTTGGATAAATCGTTTGGTCTTTTTTGTTTAACCAACAAAAGCCACAAAATCATTTAAAAAAACACTAATTTTAGTGTATAGAACCAGCATATTTTCACACCTAAGTGGGTGAATTATCATTTTTCCAACCGAACCAGAGTTGGTGATTCGCTAAATAGCAGGAAGATGAACCATTTTGGGTTTGTGTGAGTTTTATTTTGTTTGTGTCGATTTTGAATGAGGTGTGTTTTACAATGTTGAAATTACTATTTATTTATATGGAGTCTGGTGGGTTTTGTGATAGCGACTTTGGGGCTGTTTTTGGTTAAACAACGAGGATCTTTGTCTTTAATAAAAAGGTCCATCTTTGTAGGGATTGTTTCAATAATCTTTTCAGACACATACAATAACAATCTGAGCCCGTCAGTGGCCAAAACAAGTACTTTTAGCGGATATAAACTGATGGTAGGAACATATCCCAAGTGTTTATATTGCAGCCTGGCAGCTTCTTTCACTACATAGGGGATCAGTTTCAAAAATATGCTTTTCCCATTAGTCACTTGGATACGAAAACATGGGAAAACAGGGTTCAGGTTGAAAAATACCCTTAACACTGGATGTTTAAGTTTATTTGACATGTAGAAAGTTACACAAATGCTCTTCACAATGGTAGCAGATACTTTTGTTTTCCACCTTGGCAAAAAAATGACCTTTTTTGGGTGTTTACATAAATCTGTATCAACATTTTCTCAATATTCAGTAGAAGTACGAGTGTCTTTGAAGTCATTTAAGAACCTGTATTTACATTATGTTTCTGCTAAAAGGAAAAAAATAATGTAATAAGTGCATATACCCACATCTCTTTCTCCTGTTGCAGCCGGGCCGCCTGCTCCTGCAGCATGGCCAGCTGTTCCTGTGCCAGCACCAGCTCCTGGCTGGTGCTCTGCAGCGCTCGGGACAGCTCGTCGTTGGTCATCTTCAGCTTGATGTTCTCCACGTGGCTCTCCTGCTTCTCACTGTTCAGCTCGTGGCACTGGAGCTCTAACTGGAGGGAGAGGGAAATATTCGCAGGAATGAATTGCACTCATGATGGCTGAGTGTACTTGAGCTGGAACGCTGCTGTTTAAACCCCTCCCTGCTACACTTGTGAGCTCGAGGAAAGGATTAATAACATCTACTTTACCATATTCACACACATTCTGACTTGGATTTTCATGTCTATAGATATAGTATTAGTTTTACTGTGTTCTGTATTTGTCAAATGTTTCAGAAGGTTGAATTGATTCTTGTTTTCCACCTAAGTGCAAGATTATTATCCATCTTGTGTTATTTTGTCCAGGGTTTCTACAGGTATCAGACACTTAAGGTTAATGTTTTTGTGACCTTTCTATATATATGTTTAATGAAATTTAAGATTGATTTTTGGACAAATTATCTATTTTTTATTCACGTGTTGCAGGTCTGCATAAAGGTACGTTTCTGTAGCCCTGTGCAGAATGTATGTTCATTTTCTTAACGGAATCTAACAGCAAGCATAATGTAAAAAGGCAGTATTAGTTTCAGTGGTAGGTTTAAAAATTTCATAAATGTGGAATTTCACAAAGAAGAGCTTGACTTATTTTCCAACATAAATTAAAGATAGATTAATGAAATTAGATCATATTATTGTGGCAATTAAGACCTCAGAAATTCAAATTTTACACTATTTAATGAGTTTAAAGGTAAAACATATTTATAAAATTGAAGTTCATTGAAGACATTTTACGGCTTTTAAGGACCTGGAGACACCTGTTTGTCATGGTTACACCAAGTCATCTCTTAATCAAATATAGTGATGATTTCAAAATGATGTTTAATCTCTGTCATGTTGTGTGGATGGCTGTTAACTTAACCGCTTGAGCCATCATTAGATATAAATGTGCACTCACCCTTTTCTGCTTCTGGAAAAGATGTTCCAGCTCCTTCTCCTTGGAAAATAGCTGGTGCTCCAGGTCCTGGCTACGCAGCTGAAGACGCTCAGAGTCCTTCCAAAGCAAAGATAGGTTAAAGGTGCAGTTCACCCCAAACTCAAAAATACATATTTCTCCTCTTACATGTGATGCTGTTTATCAGTCTAGATTGTTAGTGTGAGTTGCGACGTGTTTGAAATCTCTGTCATTGAGACGTCAGCCTTCTCTCGAATACAATAGAACTAGATGGCACTCTGCACGCCATTAATGTTTACATCTGGGCTGTCATGAACACGAATTCATGTAGATGCACGTTTCCTTTGTTGAGTGATACTGTTGGCAGGTGTAGTTTGGTACAAAGAAAATAGGTCCTACAAACCGCTCACAACAAAGTCTATGGATTATCTTGAGTAACTGGGTCATGATTTATGGAAAGACACATTGCTACTGAACTTTGAGCACCACAAGTCAAGTGCTATCTAGTTCCATTATACAGGAGAGGATATCTCTAACACTCTGCATCTCACACCTAAAAAAATCTAGATTGAGATATAGCACTACGGGTAAAAGGAAAACTATATTTTTGATTTTCTGGTGAACTCTCCCTTTAAAGGTCAAATGGTTTAGGAGTAAACACAAGATTAAGGTCCCCTATAAGGGCCACCTTACAGATGTTATTTGATGCCAAAAGATTTGCTGCTCTAATCAGTTTCATTTGAGCTCTTGTACCTTTAGTATCAGCCTGTCCTTCTCGTTTTTAATCTGCGCCTCCATCTCTTCATATAAATAACGGATCTCGCTGTCATGTGTCGCAGCCTTCCTGCACAGAGACAGCAGAGACATTACAGATATTAAAGTAAGCGGTAAATCAATGAAAAGACATGCAGTGTGGCAAGGCGAGGCAAGGCAGAGCAGCATTGTTGTCGAGGTAAAGTTTAAGGCTGTAACCGTAATTACATGTAACTTGAGCACACACACCTGCAGACACACAGCAACTGAGCTTTATTTCCACAAGAGTACTGAGTGGTATTTAAATTGCCTCTGACAATTGCTAAGACCCAAACAGCCAATTAGTGAAGTCTAGAGGAATAACAAGCTGTTTCACAGTACCATGTAGTGCCAAGGGAAAACTATGCATGTTTTACAAACAGCTGAAATTACACTGACATCCTGTGAACACAAGGGCTGGGTATTGTTTAAAAAATTACAACACCAAAACCAGTACCGCTAAAATGATAGAGTACTTCATTCAAAGTCAGTAATCTGACAAGAGGCATTCATTCGAGTAAAATACCACCACCGCTCAATTAATGGCGTCTTGGCACGTTAAACTGCCAACTCTGTCAAATACACCATGCTTAATTCCAGCACACCACAGACTGCAGGAGTGAGCCAATCACACATCACATTAAACTGAAGAATTCCTGCTGCAATTAGCTGTAGCCAAAATCATACAAATAGTCTTTTGTTTTTTTTGTTTTTTTAGATCTGGGTGCAAAAAGAGTGGGTGCACTGCCATTTGCGTTTTCGCGTTGGTAACCATAGTTAGCAGCCGAGGTGTAAATTGCTCTATTTAGAGTTTTTTGCACTTTACATCACCTGCTCCATTTACCTCTGCATTTGCATCACATTTGCAGGTGCCCAACTGCGACATTACAAGGTAAAAACACAAAATAAATCAATTTCACATTAGAATCTGTGTTTTTCAGATGCTGTCATGGTGGAGGGGCTAATAACTACGGTGGCTGACGCAGAGCCAGTGTTTTGTTTGTCCGTTCTAGGCTACTGTAGACAAATGGCAGGTCAACATGGCGATCTCCACTGATGAGGACCCGGTCACTATGTAGATATAAACGGCTCATTCTAAGGTAACAAAAACACACAAATTCTCACTTTCAGGAGATAATACTCTAAAGAAAACAGTCTCATTACTATTCACTGGACCTTTAAAGGTACAACGTACCGCAACCAGGCCCTCGTGTGTACAAACACCTGCAATTTATCGTTATCTCCATACATGTTGCTCTGCATATCATAAAGGTTAATCTATGAAAGATACTAAGATATATTTCACTTTCATGTCCTCTCTGGCATCGCATAAATGGATTTCTGCAAGAGCAGAAAATGGTCCGACTTAAGAGCGTGCCTCCAGATTAGTGGTCATTTGACACGGATAAAGGGGTTGTTCTGTAGAGAATTACAGGTAAATCCATGCAAACGCTCTCGGGCTGCGGGCCCAGCATGGGGTAGTAGCATGTAAACACACACACACACACACACGCACACACACAGAGTTATGTCACAGATTCTTTAGGTGACTAATGAGAGAGAAGAGCATTTGCCTAACGGGTACATAAAGTACAACACTTAAACGCTTTAAGTGTGGGAACCAATTGAGAAATGTGGCCTTTTCACCCATGATCCGCACAGTAAATAAACATTTCTTTAATCCCTGTGTTTGACTCTCCTTACTGCTTTCCATAAGTTCATGTTTTTCTTCCCTGTTCATTCCCTCCCTTCATCTTGTCCTTCTTACATCCCATCTTTCACACTTAGATGCAAGAAAAGAGAGTCAAACACCATATTTGGAGGGCATTTTTGGGTCATGAGTGCATACGTGTCCTGTCTTACTACCTTTGGAGGGCGCTCTCCATCTCCTTCCTCTCCTGGTGGGCCTCTTTGATCTGGTGGGTGACCCTGGCCAGGAACTCTTCAAAATTGGACAAGAGATGAGGCTCATCTCGCCGCAGCTGCGCCCAAAGACTGCGCACCTCGCCTGGACTGGAGAGAGGGAAAAGTATACAAAGAGAGTTTCTCTTGTCAAGTGAGGACTGTGGCGGGTACGCAGCAAAGTTTTCATGCATGAAAACGCCAGAAAATATAAAAGTTGGCAGTGATTACACTCACTCCTCAAACACGTTGCTGGCCCCCAGGCTTTCCATCAGCATACAGAAGTGGCCCTCCTCCTCATCCTCAGCTGCTGACAGCTTGGCTTCCCATTGGCTCTGATAAAGGGCTTCCTTGGCCCTAAAGACGGGGCTGGGGGCCTGATTTTGGTCATCGGCCACAGAGATCCTCCGGCCATGCAGGAATTGACCTGAGATTTACCCAAAACGGGTGGCAGTGTAGATGTGTTAATGGGTGGCAGCAGCACTTTAAGATCAACATGAGCGGCATGTGGCCATTAGCTTTATCTTTAGCTCGGGGATTTATTTCCAAATCATTTCATACTGCCATCTTTCATTTCAAGATGCATATGTGACACGCAGTCTGGAAATAAAAAACAGCTGCTGTAAATCAGATCTTGAAATTACAGGCTAAACCATTTTAGTGAGGCTTAGTAACTTTGAAAAGAACATATTATTTTCATACAGATTAAAGGTAAAAGTAAAAATTATTATTTTTGCTTAAATCAATGCACTGATTGCTGGACCAGCCTTAGTTGGTCTGTTATGGCCAGTGTGTGACAGAAGCTGATGTTATCAACACACTGAACTGTGCTGAGTCACGTTGAATTCGACCATGTATGAACCTTAACTCTGTGGCTAATAGTTGCATATTGATTGATTGATGGGTGTATGTCATGAAATTACTGGTTAAAACGTAGATCCATGAAATAAGAATATGACAACATGTTTTTTTTAATAATAAAATAAAATAAATAAATAAATACTATTAATTAAAATATATTGCTAAAGGTCCAGCGTGTAGAATTTAGGGGCAAATTTTGGACAGATTTGATAAATAATGTCTTTTTATTGGTTTATAATCACCTGAAATCAAGAATTATATTTTTGTTACTTTAGAATGGGCCATTTATATCAACATATAAATATATATCAACACAGCAGGTCCTCTTTCTAGGAGTCCACCATGTTGTTTTACAGTAGCCCTGAATGGACAAACAAAACACTAACATTACACAGGGTCATTGGAATTTTTGTGTTGGCCGCCGTAGTTCTCCAACACGATTAGGAGAAATTTCAGTTCTGCAACCTCACAGCTAGATGCCACTAAATACACTTTGAAATATGTGTGCAATATTAAATATCTAAAACACACCTTGGATGCACCAAATTATTTGATAATTCTTTAAAACAGCTTATTTGTAAATAATTATAATAATACATTTAATTTTCAGTAGCCAACATAGTGTTGACTGTTATTCATAAAACCTTGCAAAATGAAGTCATAATGTTTAAATATATGAATCTGTCAATAAAAATTATTTTAATAGCTTAGTATTGTATACGCCATAAAAATGGCACTTAAGGCTGCCCTACATGTTAATGCAAGCCAAGTTTGAAATAAAACTCAGTTCTATATTTGTAATAGGAGGGCCCTGATATGTGTTTTCTTTAGCTTGGCCTGAGAAGCGTTAAAGACCCCTGATTTAAAAGAATAACAAAAGTAATTTTTTATTTTAACCCACTTCGAAAGCAAAACAGATGTTTGAACCTGCATATTCTTTTCCATGAAAAAGGATCAGTTACTTTCTCAATGTGCTACTTGACGGCATATTCATTTGTGATGTAAACTCCAGATCACAGTTTAAGCTGTATGGAGCGAGCTAAAGGCCTCTGGAGGCAGGAGACCTACTGAATCCGGAGGAGAATGCCTCCAGCGTGAGGTAACCGGTGCGATCTGTATCCAGAGAGTCAAACACGTCCTCCAGCTCCTCTGCAGACAGAGGCAGCTCTCTGTGGAGCCTCTGCCAAGAAAACATAAACACACAGGACGTTTAAAAGAGCCGCACCGAACAAGAGTAATCAGAAACACAAATGATACACAGTTAATGGACACAGCTAGAAGTTAGATTAAAAAACAGCTTGATGTAACTTTTTATGACAACAATTAACAAATCAAGAAATGTCATGTAAAAATACTGAGCTTTAAATCTACCAAATCTGTCTCTATTGTTATAACTGAAGTACACCTAGCACAGAATAAACACTGGCCAACACAGCGGCTGTTTCATGTGTCATTTAACAAAGCTTTTCTGGGGAACCCTCAACAAACAACAACAGCAACAAAAGGCATGATGCTCACAAGGGCCCTGTCCTAATTAACTGACAACGCAGCTTGGACATTGTTAGCGCTTTGAAGAGCCTTGTGTGTTTTGTTCCTGCCAGTAAAATGGTGTGTGTGTGTGTGTGTGTCAGAGAGACTGAGTTGAAGCTATACTCATAAACATTTCCATCAATGGTGCTACTCTGCCACTTCAGCGGCTGTTCGACAGTGTTGAGTGGGTGAAGTGCTTCTTTAACAATGGTGATACAACATAAAAAAAGAAAAAAAAAAATCCACAAAACGTGACATTCACGGTTATTACAGCACCACCGAATGCTAAATTATGCCACAGGTAAAAGCGTGTCCTCTTGACCTATTGTTCTTCTTAGCGGAGGCTTAATGCATTCACACGGCATCAATGCATTTTAATAAAAGAATGTGACGCTTCATAAAGAACGAATGTGAATAGGAAAAACACACTTCTCTGAGGAAAATGTTTGTGCTTTAAAGTAAATATACAATCATATGAAGCTGAAACAATTGGTCCATTAATTAATTAGTAAATTAATTAATTAATTAATTAGTTTTGTTAAATAAACAAAAGTAAAATGTATAATTTAAATAGGAAAAATTGACGGAGAAGTGCAGGGACAGGCATTCTGGGGGGAAAATGAGGGTAGGAAGGGTTTTCATTTGCATTTTTGAGACAAAGTTGAAAAGTTCAGAATAGTCAAAATGTTCACAAAAAATAAAGTTGCCATGTTGAAAATAAAGTTGTAATGGTGAGGAGAAAATTCAGGGGAGAAAGGTTTGGGTTTTTTTGTAGTTTTAAGAATTAAATCAAAATGTTGAGAATAAAGTTAAAAATGTAAAAAAAAAAAAAAAAAGAATGAATGAAGTTGAATGAGAATGAAGTTTAAATAATTTTTTAAAAAATACCTCCATGTTGAGGAAAAAAGCAATGGAAAGAAGTTTGTTTTTTTTAACTTTGGAAAATAAAGTTGAAATGTTGAAAATAAAGTCAATGTGTTGTTTGAAAAAAAAAACGCTACCTCTTCCAAGTTTCCGTGGTTTCTCCTTCTGAACAGACGTAACTTTTGGCACAATTTCTTTGAAGTCATGTGTAAATATTTATAAACACACTGTGTTTATTCACAAAAAGAAAAAAAAATCCTTGTTACTTAACCTGATTCTGATGTATAATTTAATTAATTAATCTGCATAAGACATTTTGTAGAGGCAGCCTTATGCGCTAACACTACTCATTTGATTTATTGTCAACAGTTTGACATCAATCTTAAAATTTATTTTTGGCAATTGAACCCTGTTCTCGAAATAATATTTCATACTCATCTTTAAAATCTCTACTCTATTCTTGAAATTTTCACTTTGTCAAAATATGGGAAAAAATGACTCCACTGATTTATTTTGTGCTTTTTCTTATGCCTGGCACCACTGCTGAAAATTTGGCTTCATACTCATGAAAAATTTTCTTTTTAGGTTTTTACCTGACCTTAACACTTTGAGCTAAAATGTGCATGATCTCACTTTTTTTAAGACACAGCACAAAAACCTTGCGATGGCTCCTTTTTTTACAGACTCCCGACTCTTTAAAAGACTAAATAAATAATAGAAGAATCAATGAAGAATTGAGTAGATTTATCTTTTAGAAATGATTCCTAAATTGCAGCTCATGCCATCAGTAGCTCTCATGATAAAGTGGACAGCCTAGAACTCTAATTGGGTGCAGACGTTTAAAATGTGCTCTTAACATGAGTCAATACACAAAAACACATGCACGCACGCACACACACTTCCCTAACCCTCATATCGGTGCGGGTGATGAAGCCTTTGCTCTCCACATCGCAGGTCTGGAAGAACTCCTTGGTCTTGTCCAGCAGGGAGATTCGCCCCCATTCTGAGCGCCTCCTCTCTGGGCTCCGTCCAAAGCCGTTCACCCTGCCCTCCTCCTCCATGTCTGGGACTCTTTTCAAGGAGAGTGTGTAAGTAGCATGTATTTCAGCTGCAGCCAGGAGTGGAATCAGACATCAGGCCTCTTCACTGATCCTGTATCCAGCGCTCTGGGGCTCTTACAGTCGCCATGACGATGGAGACAGGAAGCAACATCAGATGATGAGACGGCTGATAATTTTGTGGCTTATAAACACACTCAAAAGTAGTCGAAGGCTCCTGTGAGACAGAGAAAAAAAACACTGACATTTTTAAGAAAACTAGGAGGTTACACAAGTGATCAGAACATTAATGCAACAGTGCCACACTTGTTACGACGGTACAGTAGTTCCCTTTTCTATTAAGCCAGGAACTCACAAAAGGTATGTAAACACAGTGTAAAGGATTATCTTAATACCGCGCCATACAGAACACATGACAGCATAATGCCTGCAAGACTGCAGGAGCCGAGAGGCAGAGTCACAGCTGAACTCAGAGCTGTAATGTCTCACCTCCCGACAGCCGTTTCTTGTTCTCATCACAATGTCACAACTCAAACGAGGTTTTAAAGTGCAGTGTTGTTTGCACTGTTTATAGTGCAGTTTTAGAAGTGTGGGAGGCAGATCTATGATTTCAAAGTCAAGATATGTCAACTTTTGTAACAGAAAAGTTTGTTTTAGTTATAAAAATTTGAGTTTTAGCTTTGCAGCAAACAAAACTCTGTTTAAAATATTTAAATGAGACATTAAATATCTTAAAATCCTCTTTCCTCAAAGCACAGGCCTCAAGTTTGCTCCTCTCTGCAGCACATTACTATCTAAAGCTTTTCTAAATATCAAGTAAAGAAAGAAAAAATTGGGCCTTTCTCTACAAGTACAGAACTTCTTTCTCTCTGCTTTTACGACAGATCACTTCTTTAAACAAACCAGAAACAGAAGGAAAAGCTCTTACCTTTTCACAAATGATAAGCACAAGAAACTGAAGCCTTTTCTTTCCGCTCTCAGTATCAACAGAGCAGCGGGCCCGCTCTGTGTTTAGGAAGTCTTGCCTCACAGATGAATGTGAGAGAAGTCATTCTGCAACCATGTGATGTCATGAGGAAGCGGCCTGGAGGCTTTTCAGCACACAGCGAGAGAGAGAGAGGCCACGGGTCTCTTTAAGAGGGCTACATGTACATGATGTTCATACATCGCCTGTAAATATGACGACAGCAGACTCAGGAACACTGCTGTCTCAAATCTGCATGTCTTATTTACAGGGGTTTTATTTCTAAAAGTGGCTGCTTTCAGCTTGGTGTTACCAAATCAGAAAATTACAGATTTTTAAGTCATTTTAAGGGTTAATAAAAGCAGTCAGAAAATTACAGATTTTTAAGTCATTTTAAGGGTTAATAAAAGCAAAACTATTTGATTGAGGCTAAATTACTGATAGTTAAATGATTACTTTGAGTAACGGTAGTAAGCTACAACTGTCATACGCTGCCCATTTTAAATGAGCAGCCTGTTGTGAGAAGCTAAAGCATTTATTGATTAAAAAAAGCTCTTACATTAACGTGTTTTCCTCTATTTTTCTTCATGTCTTACAATGCCATCTTGTGGTCTGAGATTAAAATGAGCAACAGAATTTGTTTTTCAGGGCCAGTAGAGCTGGAAAAAACATAATACAGAGGTTAAGATTGCCACTAAAAACAGTGTTTTTGTGTGTGTGTGTGTGTGTGAAAAGCACAGTCCTGATCGTCCTCTGGTAAATATGTACATCAGTCTTTTTAAATACCAGTCAAGTAAAGACAAAGTCCACCCTTTTCCCGTTCGTCCTGCGGCATCAGCTCTGAGTTTTGAGTCATTTCCCACCTCCTTTAGTGATCTTTTGAAGCAAATACTCCATTTGGAGGTTCAGATTGGGCTGTCCTTTCTTGGTCTTTTTGCTCAGCATCTGAAACGTCTCCATCTTTTTCTGTTTGTACCTCTGAATGGCTTCTTCTCTTTGCTGCTTGTTCTTCAGGTACTCCTGGGATTATAAAGACAAATACAAAAGAACGAGACAAGCCGTCAGTGGAAATTCAGACTGCAATTTGATTTGGAGTCACAAAAATCGAAATCTGTGAAACTTATTTTTTCATGAGTAGTAGTTCGAGCCTGTATGGCTAAATCTGGCACATTTTCAAGACTGACTCGTGTGCTCATGTTATTAATGTGCACTGTCCCTTCTTGAGTCAAATAAATTAATAAGCATAAGGAGAAAGACTTCACCTCTTTCTTCTTTTTCCATTTTTCTCTGATTGCCTCAAATTCCTCTTTCGTCTTCTGGTAGGACGTCTTCTTCAGCAGTTTTTTCCTCATGCGGTTACTCATTGGAAGACTGGAAGACAATATCATAAAGGCATTTTTAGTCTGTGTTTCCCAATCTGCTTCAAATTAACAGTAGTAGAATTAAATAGATAAATAAATAAATAAACCACACTTGAATTTAGGCTATTTTCATATTTCCACTTTAACTGACAGTTTTTTGTCTGTGGATTGCAAACATTTATACACACTAAAGTCAAATATACATTGCAATAATTTGATTTAAAAATAATAATATCAAATGTTGCACCCACCACTTAAAAGATTACTCCACAGATTTAGCACTGCACCACATTAATATGATTTTCAAGTCATGATGGAGACTTTAAAAAAAAAAATGGATGAATATCCATGCGATGGAACCACCGCTATGAGCTGCACTTGAAACTGCCTACATACCGATTTAGCCAAAATGTAGCATGAAGTATTAAGTGTGCAAACATTAACAAAATCTGCAGTATGCCAAAAAAAAACCCCGATGTGGTACTGATTCAGAAAAATCTCCACAAAGCATCAGACCTCACTGGTGTGCAAAATGCTGGAACATTCTTAACACACATCAGCGTTGAAACGATGGACATCAACAGTCGCTCCTTATTTGAGAGCAAGGAGGATCATAAATGTAATGATTTTTTAAAAATATATATTTTCTGTAAGAAAAAGAACTCAGAATCGCGACTAGGCTTCAGCCTTTCTGTGGCAAAGCTATCACTGCATTTCTCCTAAATAACAACAAAGCCATAACGTTTATTTAATATCATTGACTTTTGATATCACAGAGACAGCAACATTAGCCGACCTCACTGAGTTGTCAATAAGACAACACGACATGCATAATTTTAACGTTAAGTTATATTGTTTTCCACTTTCCAAATGTGGAAATCTGCTAAATCTGGCCTAGTGACTGGAAATATGTGAAACGTATTTAACAGTTTCACATACATACTCTATATGTGCTGTATCAGGCAGTTTCAAATACAGCCTTGTATTCTATTTCGACAAAATTTGTTGGATTTTTTTAACTTGAGGTCTTCAGCCCAAACTGACGCTGACTCAAGTGACATCCCTACAGGCAATTTATCATAATCAACGCATCTCCTACTGGACAAAGAAAAGCTAAACCTAAAGACCTGTAAATAAATACTCTGATGTGAAAAAAATTCAATTGAGTTCCCCTTTAAATTTACATTTCATAGAACTTAAACCAGCCGAGGCACAAGCACTGAAAGTCTAAAGATTCAAACCAGATTGCACAACTGCTCCCATGTGCAACACTTATCCCTCAAAATGTTTCTTAATACAATCAGTTGGTCCCTTGCAGTAACTCAGACACTCAAAAATTTAAGCTAAACTTCATCTTTTGAGAGAATCATGTTTTAGAGCTGCATGTTGTCTCACCTGTCTTTCTCTGAAGCTGCTGTTGGCTCAGGATTTACAGAATCTGTCTGCTCAGATCCACCAGTAACTTCTGGATCTGGTTCAGCAGCTTCACTCTGTTGAGCAGCAGCATCATTTTCACCTGTCTCCTCTCCCTTCTCCTGCCCTTTCATTCTCAGTTTACTCCTGTTCAATCTGTTGGTCCAGGCCTCGTTCTTCAGTTTCTCTGCCTCGGCCATGTAGAGATGCCTGAGGTGTTCTGGGTAATCCTCCTTGTACAATTCGTTGAACTCAGGGTTCTTCTTCTTCTTCTTCTCCCTCCGCAGCAGCTTGTTGTACTCATGTTTGACTTTTTGCTTCCTCTTTAAAGCAAATCCCTGACCTGAGGACAGAAGACAGACACACCATGATATAACAAGTAAATATATTACCACTACTATTGATAATAATAATAACAATAATAATAAACTTTCATACAAGAAATGCATCCCAACGTGCTTTACAGCAGAGAAATTACATGCATTAAGTGCCTCACATGAAAAGACATAGAAGGCATAAATACATAACAAACCCTGCATGTACGAAAAAAAGATAAGATCAGAATAGCATACATAGATAGCTTTACATGGATAAAACCCGCTTGATAATACTAATGAAAGTAAGAATAAAATAAGGATAAAAATAAAATGCTCAAGATGCATAAAAGCCACTGAGATTATATTCCCTAATATGAAATTATTATATTATTAAAAATGAAGCTAAAAATAGAGCATATAAAGCGTAATATTACGGAAATGCAACATTTTAAAGCTGTGCAGTAGTGCCTAAGTGTATATTCTATTTTTTAAGGGTTATTTGGTGACCCAGTTTTTGCCGAATTCATTAGAAGACCCTGACATTTCGTAAAGCACATTGAAAAATAATGTAGCCAGAATTTAAGCTTGACATTTAGAAATACCAGCTTAAATTTAGAGATTTTTGACTTGAGTTTGGCTTCTTTATAAAGACATTTATATAAACGTGTGTAGCGGCTGCGTCCCATTGTTGGCTTTCTTTTTATTAAAATATAGCTGGGTGAATTAACCAAACGCCCACAAGTTAGCTAACTGCTTTTCTATACCACTTTTATTAGCTTTGTTCAGTAAAAACTCACCTTCTTTGACGCTGCCTTCGTACACTTTATTTTCGGGAATCCATTTCCTCTTCTTGACACCCGGTGCGTTATTTTGCGATTTCTTCCAGTTACCACCTTTCGCTGTAAACTTCTTATTCTTCATTTTTTGATCCGTCGGCGCCATTTGAGTTAAATATATAGCAAACGTGAAATGTTTACAAAACTCATGCGGGCTGCATGCTTTGGAAGTCCTTTACAGGCGCGATATGATGACGCGTCTAAGGCAGACGTGAAAAATCGAGTACGGATCATCAAATTTCGATCACATTTATTTTAACTTCTGAGGCGATTCATTTAACACGAGGACAAAATACACATTTATAATAATGGACAAAATGCTCAAATAAATAAACAAACAAAGAAATAACTTATAAATATAAATAAATAAATAAATAAATAAATAAATAAATGAATAAATAAATAGAATGCAAGTATTATGTATTGTCATAAATGCTTGAATAAAAAATAAATACACACATAATTATATAACACACACACTGTCTCTTAACTAGAGAAGAAAGTCTAACTAGGTAACATTAAACGTAATATATGTTACTTTTATACAAGAAACATATATTTTTATTTCTCCAGAACCAGATCTTTGTGATAAAGGCATAAATTGTACTGAAACATGACCTTGTATGAGAGTTGACAATTTCTATAGATTTTTTTTTGTAGTTTTACCTTGTGGTTTTATTACCTTTTGTCCTCTCTCATGATATTTATGCGATGACCTTTTATTATTATAATTATTATTATTATTATTATTATTATTATTATTATTATTATTATTATTTTACTACTGTTTTTTTAAAAATCTATTTATTGATGTACAGCACTTCGGGCACTGTGTTGTTTTTAAATGTGCTCTTAAATAAATTTGGATTGGACTCAGTCGTGCAGCAGCTGAGTGGTTATGGTATCTGCCTCAAAACTGCAACATATTTAGATCAATTCAAACTGTAAGCCATTGCTGATATTAGATCTTTGCTTTTGGTTGTTAAGAAGCAGGAAATGAAAACTTCTTAAAATGTACAAAATATTAAGGGGTTTTAAATGGTTTTCTGGCTTTTAATTTGAACCAATCATAACGTTCCTTGCATAGGTTACGGTTGTAAAGGGCAACAATCCAATCAACTGACTTTAATTATTCTTCATTATTTTTCAAGAAATTAGTTAAAATAGAAATGAGTTAAAATAGCATGCGCTGCAAAAATCATCGAACTGTATTTTTCGACTGCTCACGTCTGCTTGTACATCAGCAGTGGACGACTTCCTGCATGCTTCACTTTATCTCGGGCCTTTTTTGACAGCTTTTTAATATGTTTTCCTCCTCACACAGCCTCGCAGAAATCCAACGTCGAATAGATGAAGTGAAACGGTTTCTGTCTGTGACTTTGAGCATCGCCAATGCCCACACTGTGGAGTTTTACACCCACGACGTGTGGAGCCGCTTCATGTGTGTGTGTCCTGAGGAGGTCCTGTCAGCTGTGAGCTCCTTTAGTGAGCAGCAGAGGGAGCCAGAGCTCAAAACTGCAGGTAAACACACACCCAGCTGCCCTGAAAACGGCTGTTTGTGTAAGGGCATCGTGGGTGCCATTGTAACCAAAGGCTTTGTTCATATTTAACAAATTGTATAACAATGCTTCATAGATGCTGGTTGCAGTCTGTTATCCTCACTCACTGGACGCCTCTAAATCTCCCTGAATCTTGCACACTGTTCCTTTAAGTATGATAAAACACATTTGCAGAAAAAGTATGGCTGCAGCTCACAGAAAATGGTCAACTATCAGATTCTATGACTTTTCTCAATAATAATAATAATAATAATAATAATGTGACGAAGAATGATTAAAAACAGCTGAAATTGTTATGATGGTCACAAACTGTTTTGACACAGATGATGGTCTAACAGCTGTTGTGGATTATCTGGATCAAAATCAATTGATTAACAAGCATTTATTAATATTTTACAAACAACCATTGCAGTATTATAAAGTAGTAGGTGTAAACACGGGCCAAAAGATTTTTTTTTTTTCAAAACCAGGAAACCCAAAAGCTGTTCTGGTTAATTTTGATGAATTAACACACACACACACACACACACACACACACTTTGTTTTTTGAGAAGCAAACAGATTTCATGGCGACTATTTCTTTAAATGAAAGTGGTTTTCAGCACTGTTCACAGTGAGGTTTGTGGCTTTTCCATCTTGCAGTTGAATTTTCAGAATGTAATTTTTCCAATGCTGAAAAAATAAAATTGCACCCCCCTCCTTTGTACTGGGGTTGCAGCATAAAACTTAAGCTATCTGCATGGCTGGATACCACTCGCGGTAAGCAAGACAATGTGTTTTTGTTGTAGTTTTGTTGTTGTTTGGGTGAACTCACCTTTAAGTGATTCCATCTCTAGCTCTAAAATACGAGCGTGTAATGTTTTAGTATCCTCCATGCACACCGAACGTAATACAAAATTCAACCTAATACAAAAAAGCTCAAACAATAGATGTTTTAAAAAAAATAATCTAGCACAATCTGGTGCAATAATACCATTTCTTCTGTGTTTGTCTCCCCAAACAGAGCAGTCCAGGACCACATTCGGGTTTTGCGATGATACAAAGCGGCTGGTTGATACCTGTGAGCTGCTGCAGGCGGCCAGGGCCCACTCTCTGCCGGGCCTTGGAGTCTGCATGAGCAGAGACGAGCTCCTGCAGGCCCTCAGGTCTAATGCTCCACCTGCAGGGACAGGTAGGGAAGAAAGGACCGTCTGAACACAGTGTCTCACGCTGAGAGAAGGAAACCAGTGTCCAGCTGTTCAGAAATTGATTTGGGGTCTTTGTAAAGGATAAAGTTTTGGGGCAAATATGACTTTGAGTAAAACGTGTTCTGTCTGACCCAGAAGCAGAGCTGGAGACGGATGAGTTCATGAACTCTAAGAAGTCTCATGAGGTCCAGTCCATGTCTGAGGTGGTGGCGTGTCTGGCTCAGCACTGTCGGGTCAAACAGGTAAAGGAACATTTTTATGCCTCCGAGCCGGCAACACGACAGCCGTGGCCAGAGGCGTGATGTTTTCGGGTTGTCCGTCTGTCCATATGAACATACTTCCCATTCATGTGAACTTGATATCTCAAGAACTCATGTTAGAATGTATTCAAATTTGGCACAAACCTCCACCTGAACTCAGTGATGAACTGGTAAGATTTTAGCGGTTAAAGGTCACTGTGACTCATAAACTCAAAATCATGAAGGCCTGAAGGGAATTTCTTTAAATGTGGCACAAACATCCACCTGAACTCAAAGATTAAGTGATTAAATGTTGGTGTTCAAAAGTTAAGGTGACCTTGTATCAATCTCATTCTTGTGAATGCGATATCTCGAGAAGGCCCTGCTGGAATCCCCTCAAATTTGGCACAATTTGATTAGATTTTGGTTTTCAAACTTAACTTAACTGTGAACTCCTGAAATGTTTTTGGCCATAACTCAAGAATTCAGGTGCTAATTATGATCAAATTTCACACAAATGACAAAATGATGAAGTCATGATACTTTATATCCAAAAGGTCAGCTTCACTGTGACATCATAATGTTCTGCAATAATACTTTTATGGCCATTATTCAATGCTTTGATTCAGGGACAGAAGGAGAGACATTTGGTCAGACAGGACTAAAAACAGATGGAAATTTTTATCCCAGTAATCTGATTTTTGTATTGGTTTTCTTTTCCATCTCTTCTCTCCCACTCAGGTGATAGATGTAGGCTCGGGGAAGGGCTACCTGAGCTCCTTCCTGTCTCTGCAGTACGGCCTCCAGGTCTACGGCATCGACTCATCCAGCACCAACACCCACGGAGCCCAGGAGAGGAACAGGAAGCTGAAGAAGTTCTCCAGGGCGTATCAGAAACGCAACAAGGCTGTGAGAGCACAGGGAGAGGTCACAAATTCACCCCAGGAGGAGTTAGTAGAAATAAAGCGGGGACTGGATCGAGACGATGATGTGTTAGATATTGATGGAGCAGGAACTGTGTCAAAAGAAGAGGAGAAAGTCAGCCTATCAGACATCAACACTGCAGTGGAAAGCTATTCAGAGCCAGAGGAGCTTTTCCTTAGCGCCCTATCAGTGGATGCAATACAGCCTACATCTCCCAGAGTTCCCCCCAGCCAGCTGAGTACCGAGGAGAGAGAGAGGAGAAAGAGGGAGAACCTGGAGAGGAAAGCTCAGAACAGAAGCACCAGCTCCAGCGTCATGTTTTCTCCCCTCACGTCATACGTTACTGCGGAAACGGAGCTCCGAGAGCTCATCAACGAGCTGGAGGTGAGCAACACCCCCCCCAAAAAAAGAAAAGAAATGTTGAAAATAGATTTACTGTGTGCTTGGGCAGCCGTGGTGGTGCAGATAGGAGGCCAGCCGCACAGTAAAGTAGCAAAGCCCGATTCCCAAAGCAGCTCCTGAAATTACAAGTCTGCCACAGCAGCTGGAGTTTGCATTACCAGAGCAAGTGTGGGATGTTATCGCGGTGCCAAATCTGCAGCGCGTCATCATCAATAAATTTTACCATCGATCTCCACCCCCTCCTCTCTGCTCTCTCCTTTCTCTGCGTGCTTTCTCCGAATTCCAGGATGCGGTCATGGTCGGCCTGCACACGTGTGGCGACTTGGCTCCCAGCACCCTGAGGATGTTTGTGGCTAAAGCGGAGCTGGCCGCAGTCTGCAGCGTGGGCTGCTGCTATCACCTGCTGTCTGAGGAGTTCGACCCTGCCGGACAGGGTAACCACACACACACACACACACACACACACACACACACACACACACACACACACACACACACACTGTGACACACGCAGATACAGATCACAGACAGGGACAGATTAGTGTGTTTGCGTCTGTCTCTCACACACACTCCACCCGTCTTAAGCGAACATATGGTTTCCGTTGTCCACAGAGCTCCCAGTCTGTCTCTCTCTTTCTCTCTCCTTCTTCTATCACTCACGCACGTCCCATAATCCCACCTCAGACACCTGCAGCGTTCGCCTCATCACTCTGATCCAATCTGCAATGAAATATCATCTTCCCACGCCAAGCCACATAAACACTTATAGTCATATTTTATAGTAAACAAGTCAAATGTTCCGCTGAGAGTCCAGAGACTCAGCCAAGTTACCCTTCTGGAGTTTGAGTTGAGCTCAGAAACTCGCTGTTCGAGCCATTAGAGCGGATTTATGGCTTTAGGATGGCTGTTAAACGCGGCTGAGAATGAGATTTTTTGACCTTTCTGATTGATCCTGTAAATATCATGTTGTATTTACTCTCGGTTTAGTAGGACTTTGCTGTTATTTAGTCAGCCTGGAATTCCACAATGAGGAGATTGTATAACCATGTTCCTAAAAACGTTTGGATGCTGAGTAAATAAAAACCAGTGGTGGAATTTAACCAGGTGCTGTACTTAAGTACAAATTTGAGTTACTTGAGCTTTTTTCATCCCACTTTTTAAAATTTGACCTCACTTTACTACATTTATGAGAAAGCTTTAATCAGTAGTTACTTTACAAATTAAGATTTTTGCATAAAAATCAGAAGAAACATTTTAAAAATATGTTTTTTCATATATATTAAACTCCTCAGCAGTTAACACAAGTACAGCTGAAATTTATCAATTAACTGATTGACAGAAAATTAACTGGCAACTATTTTTGATGAACATTTAAGATGTTTGCTCGTTTATTTTGAATAATTTTAGGGTTTTTTTTTTTGTAGATTTTATTGGATATGAACACTTTGAGTACATGTTTCTGATAATACTTACCTACTTTTACTTCAGTAACATTTTTAATGCAAGACTTTTATTTGCTTTCCCACGGTAGAGTCTTAACTTGCATTTATAGATGCAGCAACAAACTGTGTTTACTGACAATGTTTTTCCAAAGTGCTCCGGAGCCCATGTAGTAATATCCTTTATCCTTTCAGTTTTGGTTTTTAGCTTTGCTCCTAAATTCCTTTCAATTGTGCATTGAGAAATGTTGCCCCCAAACTCAGAATGAGTGTATATTTTACAAAAAACAATGAAGGTTTATCAGTTTTAACATTAAATATCTTGTCCTTATACTGCATTTAATTGAATCTAGGTTGAAATAGATATACCCATGGCTGCATTCTCTTTTTATTTACACAGCAACCCAACATTTTTGTTGCCTCACCTCAGAGGTCAATCAAGGTGCCAAAAGACATGATGATAGCTGGTATCGTCCTGGTTTCATGCTCCTTCGCAGCACACTTTACGAGGTATGAAACCGTCATGCTGGGACTGCGTATTCTGCAAATCTGTGAGAAAGAGCCATCGCTACAGTCGATACAGTATCGCGTCATCTCTTGTTAACAGCGTGACCTTCGACCCTCACGTCATCGGGGCTCCGTCGCAGCTCCAGCCAAGAGCGAGCGGAAAATGATATCACGACAGCTGATTGAAAACACTCTTTCTCGAACTCCAGCTTGATCTTTTAAAGACGTGAACAAAGGCACTCACACACACACACACACACACACTCACACTCTTTCTCTCCCCTGTTGGCCCTACAGTCGTTCTGGGATTCAGGCCAGCTTCTGTGGTGGCCTATCTCACCCTAAAAAAAGAGCTAAAGAGCTGAAAAGCTTCATTATGGAACGCTACATTTATGCGATTTGGGAATGAAGCAATTCCTTAAATGCATCATCCATGTTTAACACCATATGTGGAATCGAGACTCCGATCTCAAGCTGTTTACTCACAACAAGACGAGTACATTTAGGCGTCTGGAGCCACTCTACAGAAAATATTTGCAAGTGTACGATCGATGTAGAAATATTTGTCTCTCTAAATAGGAGTGCATGTACGTGGCCACTTCAGATGTGAACTCTAGCTACTATAAACAGCTCCGAGTACATACTGTAATGCACCCTTCAGGAGGAGGAAAGGCCTGTCCACTTCAATTGCCCTCCGAGGGCCTGTGTCAGCCAGCCATGCGCCTACCGGTGCAGAGAGGACGCTAACCTGATGGCTAACATGTTAGCATGTCCAGAACAGTTTGGGAGAGCCCGAGCAGCTGCAGTTATACATGTTATAACTGCGTCTTTTGACCGTGTCCCTCTGGATTCACTGCGCTTTGGCCTCAGTCACTGACCCTTTTAGAGATGACATGAAAACAATGGCAGGCTGTCAAGTAGTCACACTCTGTACCCTCCCACTGGGAATCTGTGTGTGTGTGTGTGTGTGTGTGTGTGTGTGTGTGTGTGTGTGTGTGTGTGTGTGTGTGTGTGTGTGTGTGTGTGTTTGTGTGTGTGCTATGGTTAGAAATGTGTGGCGCCTATTACTTAAGTCTTAATTCTCGTATTCACAGAAGCAAACAAAAAGAGGAAGATAGACGTCTTTGTCTTCATGACTTCAAAACTAAAATGTTTCCCACTTGTGCTCTCTTGAAGTTTCCCCAACCACCAAATATTTGAAATTCATACCCGCTGATTGCAGCTGTTTGGAAAAAAAACCCCACATTAATCAAGTGAACTGATCAATCAGTTCACCCCCATTATCTCTGTGTGCTCCCTCACAGAGAGTTCGCACGGCGTGTGTGGTTTCCCTCTGAGTCAGTACCTCCACGACCAGTCGTGGTTCTGCGGAAGGAACGCCAGGATGTCGGCATGTTTGGTGAGTTTGACACCACAAAAAAAGCGCTCAGCAGCATCTTTACTACATAAACATGTCTTCAGTCAACTGTTTTATATTTCCTGTTGGTAATGAGCAGACTATGTGGATTAAGAAGTATTTTCATGATTTTTTTGCTCGATTATTTTTATTGTCTCCCATGTTTCCCGTTGTCGTTTGTGTCTGTGTTTCTCTGTTTTGTATTTTAGGATTTTTATTATGTGCTCTGCAAATAAAGTTTGATTTGACTTGCTGTTGACAGAGGGCAGCAGCAAAACGTGTTTTGACCACCAAAAAAAAAAAGGTCCCACCCAAAAAATACAGATTTTGGTTTAAGTGTACACTATATATTTAGTGTATGTTCACCTCTTTACCTTGTGATTAGACAGTGATTTCTGGTGAGGAAATTAATTCGACATATATTTCTCTTAAAAGCCAGTCGTGATTTTAACATCGCTGATCACAGGAGCTACCGGTCGATTGCTGCCTCCATAAATTATATTGTTTGTGTTATGGTGTGACTTTGGTTTTTTAAAGGGGTTAGTTAGATATAGTCTCTCGAAGCAGCCGCAGACCAGCAGCTTCTGTGTTCGGGGAGACAAAATCACTGCTTTTGTCAGTGGAGTCTGGTGGCATAAACGAGAGCATAGATGAGGAACTACACACTGTCTGGTAGAGAGGGAAAACGATGAAAACGTTCTAAATATAGTGCACACTTCAACTTTTTAAGATTATAGGTGGGTGAAATGCATACTGTTGCCGCCCCGCGTCCACAGCAGTGCAATGCTTCCATTCCCTTTTATCCATGCTTAGTATAAGTCGTTGAAAACTATCATATTTTTGTCCAGCAGGTAAGATATATATCTTGTGGCGCTAGTCCATGTGTACCGCTGTATAATATACTGCTGTATTAGCAGACGGCTCCACGGGTACTCCCAAAATACCTGAAAATATTTTATTCATGAGTTTATTTAACATTTAGTACTTTTTTCTTACCTTTGCAACTAGAGCTCAGTGTTTCCCAAGATTTATTTTGGCCTAACACTTTTTTTTCTCCTCTCAATAACAGGCACTCGAGAGAGTTTCCCTCGGCCAAGGGGTAAGTAAGACACGCACACCAACTGTAATCAATATATACATTATTAGTCACCATCGCACAAGAATGGGAGTTAAATGTCTTTCTTCAAACTGTCATGACTTCATGCACATCAAAACAAATCTATCAGAATGTTTTAAACATAAAATTTGGGGCATTCACAATCACTGAAACCTGTGTTATCTTCAGATCTTTAAACAATCAGCCCGTTAATTCTGCTATTGTTTCAAGTCTGTGATTGACTCCAGTGTTTTTATTTGAAATGTGGAGCTCAGAGCTCTGGGCCGAAGCCTGATACATGATACCAGCAGCCATTAATATGGAATGTTTATAAATATTAATGCAATCACGGCAAGATTGATTACTTGTTGGAACTGGGGTCTGAATCCAAAAACAGCCCTGATTGCCTGCTAGCCGTGCATCAGGCTCGGAAAGTGTCGGAAATATTCATCAACTGTTCGCACACATGCTGGAAAAGGAATCACGAGGGAATAGCAAACTTTTTAAGTGAAAATTACTGTAAACAGGGTTGTGTTGAGTCAAGTCTTCTTTGATTTTTTTCTGCAGATTCAGATGGAGTCTCTGTTTTATCGGGCGGTTCTTCATGTAATTCTGAGGGATCACTACAGCTGCTTTAAAAGGTAACATCCAGCAGTTAACATCTGGCATCACTTTAATGAGAGGAATTACAGCAAGTGTATCACACTTTAATGTTATCTGGTTGTTATTTCATAGTGTGCACATTTAATAACACCTGAGGTAAAGCTTCACATTTCAGAAGCATTATGCAGGATAGAAACTTTTGGGTTTTTTTTACTCTGGAAGTTCTTGTTCCTGTTTTATTTTTTTTCCAGTTTGCATCGTACGCTTTAGTGGTGGCACAAAATGGTTGATTAAGATAAGGATTAGCCAACAATTTTAATGGTCAGTTGACTTTTTTTTCAAGTAAAAATGACAAACATTTACTGTGTTTCAGCCTCTTAAATGTGTTTATGTGGTTTTAAATAGAATATTTTTGGGTCTTGGACTGTCGGTCAGACAAAAATAAGCAATTTGCAGATGTCAACTTTGGCTGTAGGAATTGTGTAGCATATTTTCTGCTTTTATCCTACAGAGTTGTACTGCATTCACTCGAGAAAATATGCTGCTTTGTGAGCATTTCCATGAAAATATTTTTTTCAGTAGTTCTTAGATAATATCCTCATTAATTCAGAAGAAAAGAGCATATTTCTTTTCCATGAAAACCTTTTTTTTTTTTAAATCTGAAATGATCATCACACTATTTCATATAATCAAGAATTAAACCTTTCATTCTGGTGATTTTTTTTTAAGTTTAAGATGACGTGTTACTTCAAAAAAACGTGAAGAATTTGTTTCCAATGGAAACATTATCATTATTTGTTAATTCAGGAAAAAAAGGGGACATATTTGATTATTTTTTTTAAGTAAATGCAGAATGCTTCCATATTTTTCTTATATTGTATAGAGTGAATTAAGGAGGGGAACCGCTGAATGTAGAAAAGTTAGAAATTTGATATTCTAATATGTGCACAAATCAATGTCATTCAGGACACTGATGGTTTTGGAGTAGCGGCTCCTCTATCTGGATTGCAACATTTTATAGTTTCTCACTTTCACTTCTGCATTCAGCAGCTCCGTTCTTAATATTTTATTGTGTGAAAAATAAGTTAAACAAAACATTCGATAATAAAAAAGATAGCTGCATCCTTTATGGACTTGCTGTTTTTTATTCATCGATATTAATCTTTTGTGCTCATGGAATATCCTGAAGAACATGAAGAAAAGGCAGAATAAACCGCAGTTTGGCCTTGGTTCAGTTTGTTGAGCTCTACTTTCCAATTATGAGTAACTGCTGGCTCTCAAAGTTTGAAACCTGCTGGTTTAAACCCATAAAATCTAAAGTTATGGGGTCATTTGCTTTTGTTATTTTGCATTCCTAATGAGTGAGAATTTTCAGGCGTTTCGGTCCAGATATTCAGTGCATTACAGTTCTTGCTCTCCTCTAACTAACTAAATTGAACTGTAGACAGGTTGACATTAGCTCTTATCAAATGCCTTCAAAGACAAGGAGCATCCTCTTCTGCCCTGTGACCTTTTGTTTAATGACTAACATCAGATCAGGATCGAAAACCCATTACTTTTGTCTGAGGAGCACCTATTCATCACAGTTTAGTCCTTTAGACATGTTAAACAGTTTGATTCGGGTTGCCAAGGATGTGATTCAGGGAATACAACAGGAAAGTAAAGGAGTGAGTGCTGTTTATTTCACTGGGCAGAGATGGGATGTTCAGGGATTGAGAATGATGTATGTTTGTGTATTTGCTCTGCAGTGAAAAGAGAGTTGGGAATGTCTACTCCAAGGCTAAATCCTTTGTGGACTACGTTCGCCGAGCTCTACGCAAACTGGAACTGGATGAATCGAAGGTCAGAAACACAATAATAACAAAAAACAAGACTGTCCAGAGACACACAGAGGAAAGAGTCATCATTTGGCGCTAATGTGGGGAAATTGTTTCCTTGTTGATGTTTATTGAGAAAATATTTCAGTTCATGTCGGGTTAGTTAGTGAAATACACAACCCTTTGAGAACCCTGTTCGCACCTGGTTTTAACGTGTCTCAACTGGTTGGCTCATAAGTGGACATCTCTAAGTCCAAGTATGAATGCACAGTTTGTCCTCAATGCGTCTTTAGATCTGATTGCTTAGACAGACCATATTTGGTGGTCATATGGCCACATGGTCATTTCAGCTGACATCTTCTGCTTAGGTGGAAGTACGTTTCACTGCAACCTCCCAGCTTTTCTTCCTACCGCTCCTCCTGATATCTCTGTCCGCCCACAATGTCTGAAAGAAGAACTAGACACAGTGTTGGAGGCAGGAACCCATACGTAGCCGTACGGACATCGATCTAAACCCTGGATCTTTTTTGTGTTTCCACCACGGTTGACGCTCAAATGCAGGCGAAGTTATAACCAGATTCATCCAGCTCCTGCTGTGTTTCCTCTTCAACGACGATGCAGAGGAACATCTGCACCTCGTTGATCGCCCACTGAACAGGGTTTGGGCGCCAGCATTTTCAGACCAAAAAAGAACTGGCTCTAGCATTTGGAGTCCCTGTTGCAATCAGTGGGATGTTTAAAAATAGCGTTTGTGCATCGGGTCTTTGTCAAGCAAAGCTGTAGATTCTCTCTTGACCAATCAACGGACTGTAGTGTTTCTAACTTCACTTGTTAGTATCAGATTAGAGTGCTAGCTACTTCAACAGAAGAGTAATGAAAACACGGGATGCACTCGAGTGTTTTTTGTTGGTACCATCCACAATTTCTAACAATGGAAACTCAAAAATAACTGTTCTAATGCTTAACAAACTGAACTGAACTGCTTGGTGGAAACGAGGCATCTGTCGAATTGGCTTCAAAGGTTAGCTCCGGTCCTAGGGGCTTGGTTTACATCCGAAATACGGCTGTGCAGCCATTTCATCATCTTCTTACAGTTTCTGGCAGCTTAGGCACAAGAAGTGCTGCCTTCCAGCGAATAAAGTAACTACACGTTTGGTCTGAAACTCAACGCCAGGTGTCAACAGACAGACTTAGAGCTGTTGATTTGTATTGTATCACTCGAGATGCATGTAAACACCAGGTGTAAACAAGGTCTTGGTTTAGGGTGTTGCCAGGCACCGGGATGTTGAGGTCATCTAAATCCCTGGGTATCCATGGGAATACGGATGACGTGTTTCTGTCTGTGTAATGTCACTTGCAACTCCAGAAGACATAAACCTTTTTTTCTTTTCCTTTTCCTCCTTCAACTCCTCTTCATGTTCACCTTTCATTTCGACCTTCATATTCCCCAGTATTAACTATTAAAGCTCATATTTTGACCACATGCATGACGCTCTCTTTCTGTTCAGCTCTCTGACAGCGACATCCAGGATTACCACGACACATACAGACCACGAATGGACGAGATGCACGCCTTTAATTTGGTGAGTCCTCTATACATTTTTAACAGAACTGGTTAGCACGAAAAACATTTTCATTCCTGTAAAATGAGATGTATAATGGCAATAAATTGCAGACCATTAAGTGAGATCATTGCAGTCTGTAGGGAAGTAATACAGAAATGATTGTACAGAAATGAGAAGAAAACCAGCCTCTGGTTTCAGCTGAGGCCACTAATTGTGGTGTCAACCAACATACCAATTTTCGTTCATGATATAAAGCAGTGAAATGGTTTTTGGGTTTTGCCCACCAGCTACTGGGGAAATCACTGGTCATGGTGAGTTTGAGTATGTATGTATGTAGATTCAGTATTAGAAACCGCCTAAAAGGGACAATTTACAAGCACTTTGTATCACATAGATAAAGATCCCTGTGGGAAACACTGACATGAAATAAATAAATATTTATTTTAAGTCCTCTCTTGTCTTCATTTTTTTGCAGTTGAAAGTAACCCTGGCTCCCTGTATTGAAGGTCTGGTTTTGCTCGATCGCCTCTGCTACCTGAAAGAACAGGTAAATTCATTTCAATCTCTCATTGCAGAAAATGAATTAGTTTTGGAGGTGTGGCTCTGCTCCCATGATTTGGCAGAACCTGGAATGCTCAAAAGTCACATGATCTTGGAGTGATACTGAAAAGACTCTGCGGGGAAACAGGCTGTGGCGTAGCAGCAAAAGAGTATGCAAAAGGCCCTATTTAAACGATGTGCATGCATGATCTGAAGACAACAAGTATCACGGGACATTTAAGCAGCAAGACTAAAAAGTGTAGTTATAAACTTTACAGAAGAGACAGAAGTTAATGTTGAGATGAATAAAAAGGTTACGTTGCTCCTTGTCTTTAAATGTGCACAGCGTCTCTCTTAATCGAGAGTCAGCAGCTCTGCTCTGCTGACTGCTTTGTTCACATTTAAGAAAATGTAATTCATATTTCCCTCATTAATGATGTATTATTTCACCCAGCCGTAACCCACCCGCACGTCTCAGTGTGTGTAACAAGCAGAGAGTTCACGAGCAGTGAGCCCGCCGATGTTTGCGCATCTTATTATCTGCATAATGAACCCTTTAAATAGCAGGAAAGTACTGCACCATTCTGATTTTCAGCCAGGCTTTTGTTTTGGTCAATGATGAAATAGCATGTTAAAATAATAAATAAATATATAATATATAATAAATAGTGTGTGGAACATCTGACTTCAACATCCACTACAGCAGAACTCAACAGTCTGGACTTTGTTAAAAACCAGAATTAAATTTCTTTATATAAAAAAAATGAGACTTTTTTTCAAATCTTTTTGTTAATTATGTGACAGGGTAGGAAATGTGAATCTATTTTAGGCAATATTTTATTTAGGGCTACTTGATGGTGAGAGTTATCATTAGAATCTATTCACAGTATATTTTCTCATCTTTTGATTTCTAAAATGTCATTAGAAGTTTCCAGAGCCCATGGTGCGGTTTTCACATTGATAGTTTCAAAACACAAAGATACACTCTTTCTATTACAAAAGCCCAAGAAAACCAGCAGATATTCACATTTCTGAAGCTATAACTAGTAAATCTTTGCTTTTGGAAAAAAAAACTTAGTGATTAATTTTTCCGTCAAAATTTTGATTATTTTTTTCTGTACCTAATACCCAAGCAATTAGCAGATATAATTGTACATGTAATCTTACATTTTTGTGAGTAAAAGTCTCAAACCCACTCTGAAAACAAATTTAAACACCAGAAAATATAGAACAAAGCTTTAGTAACATTTAAATAAGTGCAGTTGCAACTCAGTGATTCACATCAGCAGTCATGTGAAGCACAGGCCTCACTTATTCTCATTTTTCAGCAGGAGTCCTCTTTATAATTTACTCGTACAGCTTGTTGATTGGGAATTGAAATTTGCTTCCCAGTTGATGAAAGCGAACCCACAGAAATCTCCGCTGAGATCTAGAAAACTTTTTAAATTTTTTTTTATTCAGCCCACTGACAATATTAAAGGTGTTGTCTAAATTAAAGCCAGCCGGCAATTTAACGTCTCGTGCTTCTGCAGCCAAACACAACATGCTGATCTTTAGCCTGAGTCACTGCGATGAGAAATGAACACGCTGAAAGCTTTGAAGTCGTGATTACATGCGTGGCTGTGTGTCGGATGGACTTCCCCAATAGGGTTGAATAATCAAACAATATAACGTCAAGAGCGCCGGTCAGCTTTGAGGGATCTCCCTGGAGGAGGAGCGGAGGAGGAGAAAGAGGAGGTGATGTATGGATGTGAATATGATCCATGTGATGATAAGTGTGCTGAAGCGTGTTCAGCCTTAAAAAATGATATAAACACACGCAGATCAGGTTGTCCTGTTTTCAGAACTCTGATTATTATCCAAAATATAGTGTAACTTTCCACAGGTTTCCATAGTGTCTTCAGACCCCTGCTGCAAACACTAAGGCACTTATTAACCCTTTGGAATCTAAGGGTTGTTTTTTTTTTTTGTAGGCCAACGCAGAAGTTAGCATTTCCCTGGTTTTGTGGTGAGAATTTTAGTAACACAAATGCAACCGATTACGAGCAGCTAAACACTGTTTGTATCTGGTTTCACTCTTTAAGGAACTTCTCAAAGTGCTTAACACAGCACAAGAAGCATAAAGGCTCTTTTAATTGCATGATTAGAAGGCTAACATAGAATAATGCATGAACAGCCCCGAGAATAACCTGAAGTTTTCCCGTTTTACCCGTTTTCACTAGGACTGCAGTAACATACCGGTTTTTAGATTTACCGTGATTTGAAAATTGATGATTATCATACTGTGCACATTTGCTTATCTATGATATCTTTTTGAAAAATCAACTGGATAAAGATCTTTTTTAGTTATTTTCGCACACTTACATCAAAAAAGTAGTTTGGAGTCTTGATTTCAATGATAAAACACATGTTCAACCAAAACAAATCTTTCCGTTGATATTCCTCTAAGTGTCATTCTGACTAGTTTCCACAGTAGAACCCTCTTATAATGACCATGTCTGTCTGGGTCAGAAATCATTTTCTTTATTTCTAGCACAGATTACCATCTGATTGACATTTGACAATGGTGGCAATACTAGCCAGTATTATTTATCCACATGATAAGGAAAGCTTCAACCACAGGTGGATTTCCCCGTGCGCATTTCTCTCTCCATCACAGCTTTGACTGTTGTTTTAGTAGACTACACAAGGTCACTTGAGGAACGCCAAGTTTCGCTGCTGCATCTAGTGGGCTCATTTTTAGCAGTTTGTCATAAGCTTTGAAGAGTCTTTTCATCGAGAGAAAATTATTTTTTTCCTATCATGATTTTAATGAGCATGCAACACCAGCCTCAGATACCCAGCTGGAAGCAGACCAGCTACCACGAGGTAAGTATGACAGGAACTGAGTAGAAAAAATGAAATTACTACATGTTTTTCAATTTGTTGTCATGTATTAAAAGACCAAAATGAACACTGTAAATTGACCATTTAATTGCAATAAGTAAATTATTTAAAATATGTATATAGGAATTATTCTGTACAAGCTTTTCGATGCATGTAAATGGTTTCATTACTGTAACTGTAATTACTATATGCAGATTCTACTGTACCACTAAATGACCTACAACTAAACAGCTAGCCATCAATAAAGACAAACTTGTTTTACACATGAACAGGAGTCCACCTGACACAATATTTGTACAGATGTTTCTTCTCTGGGGATTCAGTAGAGAAATCTTTAATCGAGAGAACATCATACGGCGGAGGATGCCAGAGGTCACAAAGCCAAACTGGGAGGAGAATCATTTAATGTCCATGTGTTTTTTATTTGGTTCTTTTGTGTTTTATTGTTTTATGTCTTGCAGGAGGATTTACCATTCTCTGCACTGGTGCAACTCTTTGATCCCCTGCTGTCACCGAGATGTTACGCCGTCGTCGGACTGAAGAGTTATGAGGACAGAATTTCATTTTGATGAACTTATACATATGCACATGATTATAACGCGCTGCTTCAGAGGTCATGATTATACATGATTGTATCAGCAATCGCACTTGAGTGTATGTGCTTGTTTTGATTATATGTATGATTTAATCTAAGTGTTGTAATTTATTTATGCAGTCTCTTTCAGCAACATCTTGTTCTGTTTTATATACTTTACTGTTTTTGATGAAAAATAAATCTCTGTGTTTTTTAGCGTTTAGTCCTTGACTGTGTGCTTCCTCATGAAAACACATGCTCAAAACACCTGGAAAAACTGTCAGTCCTGTTTGATTGAATTGTATCCATCTCAGCCTTTTGTCTTCATGTTTCGTGACCCTTCTTTTTAAGGAGCGTTCAGGGAGCCGGGGCCATTGTGGGATTTAGGGAAGCTCGGATCCCCTCTGTTGACAGGTCTGGAAACCCCATTTTTAGGTTCCCAAACCGGAGGAAGTAGGGGGAAAGATAGACAGGGCAAGAGGCGCCCTTGACCCCATTTAATCTTTACTTCTGTTTTGCTTTGTGCTCGGTCATTCAATAAATCACGCTCTTCTTACATGTTTGATAACAAATGTTTTAGTCTTGAGTGCACATGAATTATGGTTGTTGGAATTACACTAAAGCCCACAGAAAAAGGACCCAAGAGTTAAGTTAATGGAGCATTTAGGGGACCAAATACATCAAATTATTTTACAGTGGTTTAAAATATAGCCTACTATTTCAAATACTACAAGTGGCAATTTGTTATAATTACGGATGCTTGATGTTTTTCGATCAATTTCACCTCTTAGTGTGTAAAAAAAAAGAAAAGAAATATGACTTGATTAAGAAAATATATTCATACATTAAGTTATAATACTTGAATATACTATACTATAATACTTAAGAGTACATGAAAAGTAGTAAGCTTGCCAAACTCAAAGCAGCCAAAGTGATAAATAGTTAAAATAGGTAACCTAGTTCAAGAAAAGTTTCATTGTTGAAATACTGAAGCCAGAAGTACTGTATTAATGGCTGAAGTAGTAAGCAGAAAGTAATGACAGCACAGTGAATAGCTTTGATCACATATTTTCCCTCATACCTGTAGTGCTATTTATATATTTATTTTTGATGTGTTGCAGAGCGTCAGAGATATTGGCCGTAGTCATGTCTGGCTTCTCTCCGATATAATGGAACTAGATGGCACTCAGCTTGTGGTGCTCAAAGCACCAAAAAAAAAAATATCTGAAAAACTCAGCAATGAGCAGACAGTAATGTTTCTTTCCAACAATCATGACCCGGTTACACTAGATAATCCACAGAACTTGTGAGCAGATTAATGTAGGAACTATTTTCTTTCTACCAAACACCTTCCAACCAATCCTGGGGGGTTTTAGCGTAAGTGGGAGTTTGTTTTGGGGATAAAAGGCTGTTGGAGAAATGGGCTTTTGGTCCAATAAACCATTTTTAATGTTCTCACACTGTCACGAGCACGAGCTTCTCAGTGAGTAGATAAGCACTTCCTTCTGTGCAGTGATAAGGTTGGTGGGTGATGTTTGGTAGACGAAAAAATATTCCCTGCATTAAACTGTTTACAACAGTGTCTGTGGATTATGATTTCTGGAAAGAGCTTTTTTAATGTATTTTTTTGGTGCTTTGAGCACCTCAAGCTGAGTACCATCTAGTTCCATTATATTGGAGAGAAGGCAGGCAGTCAGTATATCCAACACTTGGCAACTTACACCCAAACAATCTAGATTGATAAAAAGCACTTCAGGTAAGAGGAAAAATATGGATTTTGACTTTAATACAGATTGTCACTTTAAAATAGTTACAATAGTTAGCTTAAAGCAATGGATAGTGGGTTAAAGCATCCAGCTAATGTCTTATCACACGGTGGCATTAATTCAAACTTGACCTAAACAACCTAAACACTGACATTTACACTGCATTAAAAATGTCTATTATCCACTTTTAAAACATTTACAGTAGTATATAAATTACATTGGTGTGAAGTCATGTCAGTACGGGGTAACTTGAGTTCATTTGAAAGGTCTGTGTCAAACATAAAAGATTATCTTTTAAAATGAACTGTCATATTTTGCCCTGTGTGTCTCTCACTACCCACCACAGAGTCAGTAATGGTCCTGGCAGCTGTACATGTGAAAAGTGTTGATTAAAGCTCCGTAGGAACATCCATTCTTCATAATTATGGACACTCATGAACAAAATTAGCCTGAAACAAAGACAATGTAATACACTTTCCCACTGTGCACTACCTATACAAAGCACATCTCCCACTGCTTCTATTATTTGTCACTGTAGCTGCAGCAGCCTGCACATCTGTAGGCCATCCATAGGTCTGTCAACGATGCCGTGACGAAACCGTGTCCTAGAGCTTTATTTTTATCTCGGTAAAGACAGATGGCAAGGCTCTCTGCTGCGTCTGGACCATGTTTGGATCCGGCACGGTGTTTCACACTGACAGCCTGCTCGAGTGGCCAAACCGTACCGACATGGATGCAGGCAATTCAAGATGTGAACGAAGCTTGTTTTGGAATACAAATGTTGCTGGGGTTTTGTTGTGGCCAAGTGAGTCATGTCCTGTGTCCTGTCCTTGATGCTTGCACGCATGTCTATGCACATGTATGTATGTATATACAAACACAACCTGGCGCAGCCGTCTTTCATGTGCCCACATAGAAGACAAGAAAAGTGACGTGATGAAAGGCGTGCTTCCAATACACACAAACAAACTTGTTGGAAAGACATCAGGACAAGCTATCCAGGCAATGCAAAACTACAATTTCCCAAAGTTTTAAGACAGGAAACCGGTGACAGGAAGGAGACAGAAATAGTCTTCATGGGGAATCATGCAAGGCAATCCCACCTCAGATGACTTTTCATTGCAAGGAGGAAGTGGAGGGGAAGTGAGGGGAGTGCGTCAAACACTTCGGCCCTTTGCTGTGATCACTGTTTCTCACGGTGGTGTTTGGATGTGAATCAAGTTCCTGCTATCCTACTTGGTATGAAAAATTATCTCCGAGTTCCTCCGACTTCATGAACAGGAAGCAGCCTACATTTGCAGTTTATCTACTTTCAAACATCGTCCAATCATGTCTAAACAAGTCAGTTGGTAGATGTTTTGGCTTGAAAGAATGCCCTTTCTTCTGACTTTTAATCAATGAACTCAAATATTCAAAGGGTAAAATTTGGAAGGAAGTGGCTTTATCAAGCAGCAGCACAGCTTGAGTGTAAAGAGAAGGAGCAAGGGAAAAATGAAGCTTAGTGAACTGATTATTTGCAAAATGTCAGAAAGAATGGCAGTGCTGAAAAAGCTATTTAGTACAATTAAACATCATAAAGACTTTAGCCAGTTATCTCAGGATTGGTTTTAGATTAGTTCTGTTCTTACCCTTCAGAAAGGTCATTCTGTTTGGAAATTGGAAATGATCACTTAGCTTCAGTAAAATATGGAGTTCACAGGGATCCGTTCTTGGGCCCATGCTATTTTTCCTTTTTTTTTTTTTTTTGGAGATTTCAAAAATCAGATCATTTTTATCTGCCAACAACTTAAAACCAATACTTAACACCAATTCATGCATTTATTTCTCCTGGTTTGATTCTTGCAATGCACTCCTCTCAGACCTTTCCACAAAACCCTCAATAAAATCACTTCATTGGCCTAAAATCCATCCTAAGGTGGATTATCATAAGTTTAATAATCACTTTTAAGGTTCATGGGGGGATAGCTTGTCCTTTTTTTCATTTTGCAGTTAACTTTTTAATGAATTTTACTTGTACAGGAATACAAACAAACAGAAATCAAGGAGTAGAGGACCATATATACATATATAACTAACACGGATGATTAAGACATTTACTCGAAAAAAAGAAATGTATATATGTAAAAATACAATTCAATTCAGTGAAGAGTATAAGATAAACAAGAGTTTGAAACGTAATTAATGAATGAAACAAAGAAGAAAAACAAAACAAAATCAATAATTGTCTGAAAAGCACTTTGTAACTTGTAACTTAATAAAGTTATTATTATTATTATAGTTTGTCACAGCATCTCATGCACAAGCCAACTACAGTTACTTCTACATCTACTCTCATACACACTGCTCAAATTTCTTACATCTGAGCATCATCATGTTGTCCTGCTTTCACTGTCCCCAAGCACCACTGGGATTTTTTGGGGGCCTGGGCAGACGGCCATAGGAGAGAAGGGTGCCAGGAAGTGGCCCTGGCTGCCATCATCCTGCCCCTTCAGTCACGAACAGGCTACGCTTCTCTGCCAGCTGCCCTTCTTGTGAGAAAGAAAGGATTTGGCTGGGTATCGAGCTGGGCACACACGGCTTGTTTTAGATTAAAATCGGCTGTTATCACCTCAAGTCACTGCACATTTATCTTCCAGAGAGCCACATTTACAAAAACGCATTTTTACACCTGTCAGAGATGTATCTGCAGACGTGTAAACAGGCACGTCAAGCTGCGTAAATGTTTGACTCTGACTCTCAAATAATGTCACCCTCAAGAAACTGGACAGCTGCTGTTTTCAATGAGAAACAAAGTTGTCACGTATATCCAATAACAATACTTGTCTCTCTCACTGAATCATATTTTCCATTAATCTTGCCCGCTCTTATGTTGTCCAGATAAATATCAAATTAGATCCATCTAAAACATCTGCCAAGTCATAGAAAACAGACAAAAGAAGAGACACTGTTATGTGCAGCTTGCACAGAATATAGTACTCCAATTCTACAGCTTCAACCTGTAAAGCAATTGCCAAACACATGTAATGCTTCATTTCCCCTTCAAATTATGAGTTGCATGATTAACGTTGCTTTGCTTGTATTCACTGGCGGCTCATCCGATAATTAACATGGTCAGCTGCTTATAGGGTGCACAGAGGGCCCCTACCCAAAAATAAAAAAAAAAACCAAACAAAAAAAAAAAACTGTATTTTTGGACAATCAAAAAAATTAAACTTAAGTGATATGGTGGAGTAGAGTGTGTGTAGGGAGCTGTGGAGTAAGACGAAAGGAAAAGGCAAAAGCCATCTAGGACAAAATGACAAAAACAAGAGCATAAAATTAACAAATTTCTAAAAAAAAATACTTGATTTTTTTTTTTTTAAATGATGCAATACTAATACTACTACTACTACTACTACGACTAATAATAATAATAATAATTTTGGATAACCTGTTTGAAGAATATAAATCCTGAATGTAATTGTGTAAATGTATTGACACTCTTACAGCACACATGGAATGAAAAATACATTTATTTTAGTATATTATGTTAGCACAAACTGCAATGTTCAATGGAAGTGCAGAGGGAAACCAAAGTGAAACATCACTTAAATTAAGATCTAAAAAGTTTTTCCTATCTTGAAGGGTAAACCACTCAGAATTTGTACTTTCTTTTATTGTCATTGGATTTAAATACTTTCTTGAGGTAGGGAAATACTTTAAGTTGTATAAACTGGATTTATTTTAGAACTGCTGAACGCAGAAAGCTCATGGGGTCAATAGAAAAGCCACTTATAAAATCGGTCAGGTTAAACTTTTTTCCCCTTTTCTTCCCCTTCTACAGGACAGCTTGAGACTCCAAAACACATCAAATTTATTGCACATAGTAATGATAACATTAAAGTGCATATGAGCGGTTTCATTTTATGGTTATGAAATGTAGTTATTTTTCATGTATTCCTGTTTCATTTATCCTCACAATTTATCTTTTCTGAAACAATACAAGCCACTGACCCTTTTAACTACTATTCAAGCCATTTTACAGTCAGTCATCAGCGTGGTTTCAACTTGCAATAACACTCATTCCCCTTCTTAACACCAAACCCAAACAGTCATCAAGCTCCCATTTTATTCCAGTTATATTTCTGATCTTCCTGAGCTGAACGAGGAGGTGACACCCTTACGGATGCTCCACAGCAGGGAGGATTTGATTTGGTTTGCGACGTCTCCTGATTTTATGTTGTCAGGCTTCAACGTTTATATTAATAACATGGGTGTGCTATTTCTGTGAGGGCAGGGTCCGGGCCCGGTCCTTCCAGCTGTGATTATGTTTCCTGCGTGATGTCTATCTGCTGAGGTGAAGAAACAGTGGTTCCGGAGTAAATAGCACAGGATAATTACCATTACTCGCTTTGTGTAGCTTCAAGGGAAGAGGAAATCTCTTAATAGCCCTTTTTACACAGAGATCATGCGATAGGGCCGTGACGAAGACCCTCCATTAGGCGGGATTTGCTTTTTTGTACAGAACCAAACAATGCTAGCATAGCACCGCCCCAGTGTGTGATTTTAGATAACATGCTGGCTTTCTGGACGCAAAAGAGGTGTAACTGACTTATTAATGAGCGAGCAAACTGCAGATTGTTTCAGTGTTTCCCAGTAAAGATGTCCTAACCTGCTCTGTGTGTCCACAAACAGGCTAAATGCCATGTCGCTCCTATGAAAAAGTGCTCGCCCTGTCTCTATTTCTGCAAAGCTTTGCAAAAAGAAACAAAATGAACTTTGACTGCAGGTAGTTAATAAGTGCTGTTTCCCCTGTTTCTTTATGCTAAAATAACCAGCTGCTGGCTGTAGCTTTACATTTATTACACATGAACGTGGTTTTGATCGCCTCACCTTTAGCAAGAAAGCACATTTCCCAAAATTTTGGGGAATGTGTGCAACTAATACTCATTGAAAGCATGTAGTCCTTTGCTGAAGGCTTCAACAGTTTAGTCACATGGCAAGTAAAATATGCAAACATTTTCTTGAGCAAAACAAAATGTGGCTTAGATGAGCGTGCATGCATGCTTTTAATTAAAAGCACTAAATGTTTGTCACTTTTTATAACAGATGGAAAAATAGGAAGAGAAAGAAGAAAAATAAAATCATCAATGAATGTAAATACACCTGATGATGCAGAGTCCTCAACTGCCCTTTAGACTATATCTAAAACCCAAAAGGAATGTTTCATTGCGTGTTTACACCTGAAGAGCGGGCAATATATTCATGACGCTGCTCCACGGTGAGGACGTAGCAGGTAATCAGTCAGAGGGAGTAAACACTTCTTCTCTTGTAATGTGTTTGTTTTGCCTCGGCCTGTTTATACTCTACAGGAACATTTTTCCCTCTTTGCTTTAGCTAATCCCTTAATCACTTGTGCCGCCTGCAAAACAGAGCACTCCTTGTCCCCATGGGGCTGCAGCGTGACGACACAGTGTGCATCCTGTAGGCTTTGTGTTTGCCTGTAGGTTTGTTTAGGTATATGTTGTGATCACGTTGGTATACAACACATGTATGTTAACATCTATTTTTGTAATAATTCACTTAATGCCTTTTCACATTATGCAGATCAAAATAGCAAAACCAACAATACTCATGTTTTGTTTCAAGCTGTGATGCTCAGAGCAGATGATCCACTGTCTACAAGCTGGCTGTCTCTGTACCCCGGATGAGATGGATAATTGCAATTTCAATAAAACTAACTATTTAACCAGGATTTTGAGGCATGGCTCAAACTGTTACAAGGCGATGCGTATGACCCACAGTGTATTTTGTGCAAAAAGTCTTTCAAACTCAGGGCAATAGAGTCCCACATGCAGAGTGAGAATATCAAAAGCTTTGTCTCTGGCACAAGAAAAAAAGTCATATTTGTGTTACAATAAACATTTAGGCAGAATTGTCTTTAATGCTAAATAATTGATTTGGTACATATTTTTATTCAATATTGCATATTGTAAACAAGGTGTTAAATTTAATTCCAAGTGGATTAAAAAAGTCTTACATCTAATTTTCCCAGATTATAACTAATTAATGGTTAAAAGCTGACATTCCTTAACAAAACTAACAATGAGGTTGTCTTCCTGATAAAGTTTCAAAAGGACTGAGTGTCTTCCTACAACCCAAACACTCATTTGTTATCTCTGGACACTGATGGATGCTGTAAGAGGAAGCACCTAAACATCAGTCTCAGGTACACAAACACAGCAGCCTGCCGAAAGCTTTCTAAATAGTCCAACAGGTTCCATGAGGTCAAGTCTTTTTCAGAGTCAGGGGTCACTGGGTGCCACTGTTACAAATGACTGTTCCTGCTTCGTCACTGTCTCACCCCTCACCGGCTGATGCCCTCGCTCTCTATACATCCCTCTCCAGCCATCTGTTTTACTCTCTCTGCCGCTCTGTGCTGGATTTCTCTGCTTGCAGCCCCGACTGAGGGACAGGCGTCGGTCCAGCTGGTAGTCAGCGGGACCAGGCTGCACGTCTCCAAACTGACGCCCATATGCATCCTCGCCATAGGGTGAGGTACAACGGTTCATCAATCACAGCAACTCTCCAAGTTTAGCCTTTCCACAGAGACAGTGGGGGGGCTGATGTATGGCAAATTAATCAATATTTTTATTAGAATCAGATTATATGATACCTACAGCAGTGGCTTCTAGTCAGGTTGTTTAGCAAGACACCTAAGCAACAATTATGTTGTCAGAATTTGCAAAACAGCTTTTTAGAAATGTATTTAAATGTACAACATCAGTGTTTTCCAAAGTTACAGTTCAAAGTTGGAATACATTTATTACAAAACCAGGCAGCCATCCAACCTTAATCTTACTACCAGAGGTCACTTTTTCTGTAAGATAGGTGGTATATATGGAACTAATTTGGTCATAATTGTATCTTGTAGCTTGTTGTGTGTCTCTGAGGTTATTCTGTGTCTCAATGAGGTCATTTTGTGTCTCTTTTTGATCTTATTGTGTGCCTCTTTTTGGTCCTTCGAAGTCATTTTGTTTCTGCTTGTACTTGTTTTGTGTCTCTTTCAAGTCATTTTATGTCTCCTTTTGTATGTTTTGTGTCTCTGTGGTTATTCTGTGTCCCACTGAGGTAATCTACTCCACCAGCAATGCATAAAACACAATTACTTATTTCCAACACTCCCCACCTTCTCTCTCCAGTGCAGCGCCCATTGCGCATGCTCAGCCTCCCTGAAAACCACATGCGTCTCCCCGCTCTGCTCTCTCCAGTGCCAAGGCGGAGAGATGCGCACACTGAGGACACCGCAGCATAGAAATGCGCACAGCTCCGAGCCAAACCCGGCTATAGCTTCACCTCGCGGCACCCCTGACCCGTCTCTCAACACAATGGGTTACAGGGAATATGGCTAACTTTGCCACACTTTGCATGTCTCGGGAAATGCCCTGCGTTGTCTGGAGAGCTGTGCTGCCGAGCGGCTGAATTGAGAGCACAATAACACAGAGACTTGAGAGAAGAAGCGGGAGGGAGACCTGATTCCAGTCATTTCTGTCCTCTCCCACTTTGGTTTTGAGAGATGATCACGGAGCTGGTGTGCACCGCCGTGGCTGTGGGTCTCTATCTGAACACGCTGGACGCGGATTTCTGCTACGATGACAGGTAGGTTTCGCCCACAGAGCGCAGCAGCAGCAACATCACCATCCGCCGCTCCACTTGTCATCTCCTCTTGTTACCTCACGCACGGAAGCGGAGGGGGACGGTCGCTGCGTCTACCCGCATGTTTGCACGTGCTTTTGTCCGGAGTCTGTCATAAATCACTGCTTATCACCGGCTGTGTAGTTAAAGGCACAAAGACAGGGAGAAGGAGAGTTAAAATTACAGCAAAATGCCAAAATAAACCAGCAGTGGTGTTTTATTCTAACTTGGACCGCTGCTCATTGAGTTCATATTGCTTTATTGCCCTTAATTGCATATTTTCTCTGTAATTGTGTGCGTCTAACATTCATTCAAGAGCTACAAGTTATGATTCCAAATTGTTTGTTTTTTTTTTTTTAAGTATTATTGCCAAAAAAGTGCACTCCACATGGTTCACAGTAACTTAAAGCAAAAGAGGTGAAGTTCAACACGTTGTGAACTGTGTGGCTCGGATGCTCTTTGTGTTGTGAAGCACTGGTGGCTGTTACAACAACGCCCTGCTGCACCCCCGGGGGAATTAAAGCTAATTTAAACCGGGAGTTTCATTTTGCAAACAGCTGAATAAACATGTCAACACTTTCATGCTGTGGAGGGACATGGTGGGGAAACCTGTAATGCCCTGATGGACTGTGGAAGTCGAAAATCATCATAAGAAACTTTAATAAAAAAAAAACTTCTTTCATTTTAGGTAGAAGTAGCATCACTTTGTCACTTAAAGACAGTTTTGGCTGCATTTGCTTTCTTACATAGGAGCAAGACACACAGACTTTGTGGTTTTGTTGTTTTGCATCTCTTTGTTGATGCATCTTTTTGTGGTTTTGTGTCTCTTCGAATCTCTGTCTGGTCTTTTTGAGTCTCTTCCTGGTTGGTTCATGTTGATTTGAGTCAAATTTTGCAGGTAAAGGCCTGTGCGGGGCTCATTAGTCCAAAAATGTAATTATTTGTGATTATTTTTAAAAGTAATATGAATACTCAATTATCTCCTACAGTAATTAGTTACACTACCTGTTACATTACTTTTTTTGTTACATCCCACAAAATGTCTAATTGCATCTTTTCTCCTCAAAATTCAGACTTTGCATGTGTCTCTGTGTAATTGTCAGGGCAACATTAGTCGCAAGTAAGCACAGCTAAGGCTAGATGGCTTGCAAATGTTACCTTGGGATCTTCTGTTGTTCTTTACTGGTATTTCCTCAAGGATTATTAAAGGCAGAGAGTCTATCATGGACATAGGCAACATTTACTCCACCAACATATCCAGCCATAAGCTTCATTTGTTATTTGTCGCCTGTAACCTGCAGCTATAGGTGATTAAAACCCAGTTTTGGTTATTTAGCTGTTGTAGGGCTGCAGCCATCCTCCATGGCCGCAGAGGGCTCAAATTTGGTGGGGTGTATTTCATGGAATGTCACGTTTGTATGTTTAATATGCTGCTGGTTACTTAAATTTCCCTCGGGATCAATAAAGTACCTATCTATCTATCTATCTATCTATCTATGTTGTTGTGCTGTTTGTTGTGGTAGGTGTTTCAGTTGTGTTTTTCCAAAAAGTCTTAATACCACTACCTGTAACAGTGATGTTATTTTCGATTGTTATATTCTCTTCCTCCCGCCAATATCAAAGTAATGGGGATGTTTCCAGCCACTGCATGTAAAGTAGGAGTCAGGCTAGCTTGCTGTTTTATTAACTGTTTTTATGATTATGAAAATAAATCCAAAATGTGATTACAAATCAGTAGGGGTGTGACGAAAAACATTTTAATGAGTTATTTCTTTTTGAAGTAACCGTAATATTATCACTGAAATTGTATTAGTAATCTGTTACACTATTCTGTACTGGAAAAAATAATATTATTATTGTTATTACTGGTTAAGGACGGGTTGGGGGGGCTGACATGTTGGGCCCCTGGGCTTGTGCCCTGTAGGCCCGTTTAGTCATCCATCAATGCTTGTGAAACATGTCCACACTGAGGGTGTAACCTTTGATAACAAGTCGCTGGGCCAAAAATACAGAAACCACTGATAAACTGTGCACGTATCCATTCATTATGACTAAAGTGTAGTGTAAGCCTGTTGTGTTTCACGCCCACAAAAAAAGAAAAGTATGTTGCTCAAATTTTTGTTCAGTGAGTGAGCCTGCCATACATCTGTGAGAGAATAATCGCCCTTCATGTAAAAGTACATTTGCACCACAGCTGGTCCCCTTTCAAAAAAAAAAAAGTCTGGACAGGTAGTTCTTCACTGACTCTGAAACACTGTATATGGACATAAAGGGTTTTGGCTCTTGCAACAGTTCTGCCAAAACTGTTATTAATCAGTCTTCCATTATCAAGAGTTAAATCAAAAGGTGAACTACTGATATGCAAGGTATGTGGTAGATTTCTCATCTGCAGCTCCATCAAGGTTTGCTGTCTGGTAAGCATCTCCAGACACCTCTTAAAGGTCAAAGATCCCCCCGCTTTACTTTTCAGCACCGGCAGTGACCCCTCTGTGTGTCAAGACAGAGTGTGCGTGGAGGTGAAGGAGGATTGGTAGAAATGAGGTCCGTATGGCGTCTCCACTTGCATCACACCTCGCCAAGTATCCCTGTAAAGCACCCAGCAGGGGTTATTCCATCCATCAGCCTCATCTCTACATGTGACTGTGACACCGCAGGGTTGTCAAAAAGCCCCTTGGTGACAGATTACCTGGGGCGCGGCCCTGCCCGCTTCAACCTACGCTTGCACTCCATCCCCTCAGTGCAAGTTCAGTGTCTGCCAGTGCTGTGTATCTATCATAGTCACCATGGTAATTTACGCTCTTGGGGACACACTCTGGCGTTTTGGTTCAGTGATTTCAGGTGGAGGAGGGTGAATACCAATCAGAGGTTTGACCTTCACTGGTCATTCATCAAACGTTGCCCTCTTTTGGGGTCAAGAGTCGTGTGCTCCCGCTGTCTCCCTCGGGGGTTGGAGGAGAGTTACGAGCAAAAGGTTAAGGCGAGAGACAGTCATTCTGGTCTGGAGTAAAAAGATGGTTGTAGACAAATTTGTTCTGCATTTGTCTGCTTTGCGAGCTGATCGTGTCTGACCTTTCACCCTATAATCTAATTATCGTCACGTGTCGCACACTGATCTTAACATTGAAGACGAGATGGCGGAGCAGATAATTACAGGCGCTCCAGCTTGTGGGGATGTTCTGGCCAGTCTCTGCTTTTTCAATCATGTCAAGTGTTTTTCCTGGGCACCGCTCAGGGCTCAGCCAAGCGCTCTCTTGGCCAGTGGTAATCCCAATGAAAAGCCTCTGCGTGTGAAATGAGTACGTTTTTACGGGAGCAGGGAGAGGGCTTGAGCCAGGCACATTTTTGATTCTGGGAAATAATCAGTACATGATCTGCTGGTTGCTGGTGTTGAGCCAAATGTAAAGGCAACCTATATTTAAAAATCATATTTAAAACAAGCTATTCAGGGTGCTGATGTGTTCGTGTTTGTATAGGCTTGTTAGATTGATTGCTTGAGAGCTGTGGCCATCAATTGGAGAATTTATTTACCGTAACCTCTGGACGATCCTTTGAATACCCATCATCAAGACTTTTGACAGGTTAACAAATGGGACTCTGAGTGACGCTGCCATTTCAGTGATGGTTTTTAACTGCACCTTTTAACAAATCGACCCAGTAATGGATGTCTTATTCGAAAGACTTGGACAATTTCCTGTTGACACCAATAGTGAAGCAAGGACAAGAGATAATTGAGGTGTTATTGTGAAATGAAATGCATCCTAAAAGCTCAGTTCAGACCAGATATTTGTGACGAGACGAAACCGTTTTGGAATGCTGCAGAGAAAAGTTGCAGTGGTGTGTGAACTGGCCCGACACAGTTTTTTTGGTAATCATATATTGCACCACTTTTCACCAGAGGTTTCAATGTCTATATCTGCCACAGACATGAAAAAAAAATTAGCTCAACACTTTTATGTTTCAAAATAAAAGCCTTCTGACAACATTCATTAGTTAACACAAGGCTGTGTGTGTTATGTGTTATGTTTTTGCCGTTCCATCACTACCAGAAATGCAACTGTAGGGCAAGTATCCCACTATCATCATTCACATTTGTTCCTTAAGAAACTGAAAATGATATTCAGCTACAAAATAAGCCTGAATAGCTGAAAATCGGAATGGAAGTACGATGCATTGTTGCTATGGAGATGACACATCATCCCATCTAGCCTCTTTGGTGTAAACTGGCAGGATTTCAGAACATTGCAGACTGACGCATTGCATGTAGTTATGAGTTTTGACCCATCTCATTGCAAATCTTTGGTCTGAACTGGACTTAAGTGTCTTTCAGCTTTCAGAGTCATATATCCCAAAAGATCTGTGACCCCAATCACGTCGCCGTCTGCCTAAGAAGTGCATTCTGGTCCCTTAAGAGACTAAAGGGAAGACTTGTTCCCTCTTTCTTTCAAAAGAGCAAAACAGTAAAATCTCTGAGCTTTAAGGGGCTGGGAGGTTTGAATTTCACTGAACATTCACATTCACCCTTTATAATTTCAGATTCCTTCTCGAAGTATCATCACCCTTGAGATTAAAAATGTGCATCCAGAGCGAGTTTTTAAACAATTAAACATGCCACACAAATGACAAAGAAGTGATGCAGAGTAGTGACTAAAGAGAAGCGCCACAGTGAAGACAGAAGATCACTTAGTCTGCCGGTTGCAACATCTGTTACTTTTATAGCTTGGTTTCTGAGGTTGACCGATAAGTGCGTCAATATGGGATTGTCTTTAAGAAGTGCCCTTTCATCTTAGTGCAAACCATAGTGCTTTGAGCTGAAGTACGAATGAAAGGATGTATGTTAAGGGTGCACACATTGTTTAACCCCCTGGATCACCTATAAATATGAATAATATCCCTATGAACTCCTTAAAGTGCGTAAAACATGGGGAAAAAAGGGTTATTGCTTCCTTCTTTATGTCCGTCATGTTTCTGCAAGTCATTCCATGCATAAATCTATATGTAGTAAGTATGTGGAAGTATGTTCAGTTAATAAGGAGCCTTGTTTTGTCAGGAATGTTCACATGCTTGTATCAACTGAGATAAGAGAAGCAGTAATTTTAGTTTGAAGCAGCAGGCCGGTTTTCATTACAGTGTTTCTGGTTGTTTCTCTGCTACTAGCTACTAGGCCTATTTTTGAATTATGTATCCTATTATGGCCAGTGTTGGGAAGGTTACCTGAGAAATCTAATTATTTTATCATTACTTGTTACTAACTAAAACTAATTACATCCCTTACTAATTAAACTAATAGTTAAATCACTTTTGTTACTCACACAAATGTTGGCAAAGGTGCCCTTGAACACCTCCAGCACCCACACATAGCATCTTTTGTAGTTTTAGCTGCGCTAATCAATATTTTGATGTTCTATAAATCTTTACCAGGCAATGCAGCTCCCCTCAGCTCTGTGGAGTGTCTCTTAGTTCACTGCCTACATTTTATGTCCTGCAACTTTGTGTAGTGCAAAGGATTTAATGGCATTAGTGGTGAAAATTGCAGATTTCAACCAGCTGAAACTTCTATGTGGCAAGCATGAATTCTTGGTGAGAATTTCTTCAGTTTTTTGACCGGGAGCTCAAATAGCCGCAGAGGTTTCCTCATATCCATAACAGACAGACCCGGTGACTTAAACTAGCACAAACACTAAATAAAGCAGTTTCACGTTATACCAACTATATCACATTTCTGCCAGTATATGGCCCCAAAACCATACTCACTGGCCTTTTAAGTATTAGTTTTATTGTTGTTTACATTAGTAGCAGGAAGCTGTAGCTTCTAGCTTGGAGTATTAAATGGCTAAAGAGCAAGTTGTTCCCTCCAGCAGCCGGTGGACACAAGACCAGACATGAAGAAGTGGGAATATTAGACTTATGTCAGCTAGGTGGCTAGAAAAACGCTTCATAGTTTAGACAACAGTCCAGTGCAGCTCTCCAACAGTTTGACGGTAATTATAACACCCTAAAGTTGGAGGGTGTGTGAATCCTGTGGCAGGAAACCAAGCGACTGGTGAACGTAGTTTTATTGGTGGCAAGCTAGCAGCCAAGAAGACACATAAAAAGGACATCTTTTGAGTTACAGGAGGATGTTTTCCTTTTCTTTTGACACTGGCTAGCTGCCTCCCCTGCACCAAGCTAACACATCCTGGACCAGTCTGTCCCATCTGTCCGCTGGGGACGTAGGAATGAAACTTGTTATCAGCCCTCCATCAAACTCCTGGTAAGAGAGCAAACAATGCTGTTCACCGTATGCTGCTCCACCTGTTTGTTTTTTTATCTTCTGGTTATGATTCAATTGTTTTTATCTTCCAGTTTAGCACTAGCAGCGCTAATTGTTGTCGTGCTCTATTACACTTTTAACATATGTTTTATGCTGCCCAGGTGGTCTCACAAAGCAAGTAGCTCCAAAAAAAAATGGAATATTTGGAAAACTATTAGAACAGCTTTTTGTTTAACGATTGCAATACCTAAAATCACGCAATGTGAAACACCCCAGTTCAGGCAAAAAAAAAAAGTGATTAAACTACTCAATATTGACTATGACATATGGCCAGTGTTTCTTAAACATTTTCAAATAATTACCCTTTGAATTTTTTAAATCCAGCGTAAAAGTATTTTGGTAGGAATACACACTAAACAAATGTAAATGTAAACATGATTGCGTTTATTGCGGCAGTTGACAGTATATGGCAGTTAATGGTTACTTTAAAAAAAGAAGAAGAATATTAAATACAAAATAGGGTTTACTGAACTCCTTATACTAGTATTATATTTGCAATAATGTATGACTTATTTCTTAAGTTAATATTTTGAAAAAATCTCAAATGCTCCCTGAAGTATGGGAACCCATACTGGCATCTGTGCCCCTGTTTTAGAAACACTGGTTTTAACCCTTGGAAAGCTAAATCAACATACCTTTTCTTGTGCCACATTCAGACGCCTTCACAAGTATTTAAACCTTCGAACCCTTAGTGAAAACAGTGTGAAAAAGGCAATAAGCTACTTGGCAAAAAAGTGTAGCAAAAAAGTGCCAGAAATGAGAAGATTACGATTTTATTCTTATAAAAGCTGAGAAAAAATGTCCAAAAAATTATTAATTATCTAAATTATGTATAATGTATTCTTATGTACAGAATGATTATTAATTAATTAACATAATAAGTACTTTATTTTATTTATTTTTTGCTAACTTTAGGTGAAATTGTTTTCATCCTTCAAATTTTTGGATTGTTTTTTCCTAAGTAGGTCATTGCCTTCTTTCCGTGTTTTTGTAAAAAATAAAACTAATTTGCTCATGTTTCAAAGGGTTAAAAACATACACCTGTGTTTTTCAAAGTCCCCATGTTAAACTCTCAAGGGCATGGATTGTTATAGGGCTGTAATATTCAATTCGTTGGCTTAAAAAAACAGTTGGCGTGTTTCCTGCATGTGCCTGGTTGTGTTCCATCAAAAGGACCCACGTCATCTCTGAATCATTTTTGAATCATCTCTGTTTTTCATGACTGCTCGTAATTGTTATCTCTTTTGGGTTGGTGCTCTCAAGGCTCACTGTGATGGGTTGTGGCCCTCTGTAGTAAATGTTGCCAGGAATCCCAGTGCCTCTAGTGGAATAATTATCTAAAACATGTGCCCTAGTTGTGTTGAGGCTGTTTAAGTTACAATATGTGCTCGGAGCAGATAAATATTGAAGGAAGATGTAGGCTAATGAAATGAGTGAGAGGAATTTTTTGACTGTGTGCAGTAAGGAATACAGTGGAGGTAAAAAAAAAAAGCTGTCAGGAGGAATTTTCACTGTAAGAGATGAATAAAACCGCCTTGAGATGAGAATTAAAGAGGACGATGTGTGAGTGAAACTGAAAAAAAGTGTTTATGAAAAGTAATTTGAGATGGTTTTGAGTCTTTTAACCAGATTAGCCGACACAGGAGATGATGTGTTTTCGAGGAGAAACAGGCAAGCCTCATTAAAGTGAGGTTTGGTGGTAAAAAACCCCCACTCATTGTATATAAGCTTTAACATGTTTTTTCACTTTCTGGCCATGAAAAGAGTTTGCTATTGATGTCTTGTTTTTGCAGTCCGTAGCCTCTTTATATTCAGTGGTAGAGGGATCAGACTATTAGTCAAACAATAGGAGGGCGGGGGCAAAAAGTCTCATTTTGATTACTAGCAGATTTAAGTCACAAAAGCACTTAGTGGTCAACTCTGCAGATGTTGTGGCTTTGAAACAGCTTTAAAGCCACAAATGAAGGCTTGAACCCTCTACGCTGGACTGGGTGAATTAGAATTTCTCTTTGGGGTTATGAAGGCGTCTGGTTCAATGTTTAAGTAAAGAAATGGCAGCACATGTGCAGAAGACACAGGATGAAATATTAAAACCTATCTTCTCACGCTGGGATGTGCTCCAGCTATTGCAATCCTTAAAGGGGCAGAAAAAACAGTCTGCTGGCAAACAGAGGAGCGTGCATGGCTTGGTCTTCATAATGAAAGGGCACCGAGGCACGCACATGGCAGATTTATTTTTTATCAGAAACATTTATGAAAGGTATTGTCATAATAAACTAAATCTCTTTCAGAACATCACAGTACTTGCCAGTCAGGGGTCGGGGTTTGGTGTAACTGCTGCCCAAGGTTACTCTGTAAATGTGTGTGTCCTCAATTGCTATAAACTACAGCTGCACAATATGCGAAAAAATAATATTGAGATTTTTTTTGGACAGATATTAAAATACAAGTCACAATTTTTGCATTTAATTTTTACTGAAGAGAAAACCATAAAAATTATGATGTCATTTTTGCTGAAGTCTGTACAAAACAAGCATGTTAACTTACGTTTAGAATATGATTTGTAGGCCAGGACGTCTCTGTAGCACCACTAGCTTCATATTTTACTTTTATAAAAAAAAATTCAGCTTCTGCTGTTTAAATATTGCACTTGGCCATACAGCAATTAAAATAATACTTCAATTAAATGTCTTGCCATATTATTAATCTTGATTTACAATTACAAACATGATATTTAAAATTGAGATATTTATATCATGATAACAATGCACATATGATAATATAGTGTAAATAATGTAGTGCCCTTTTAAATAATTTGCTTTTCTTTTTATTCTTGCTTTGTCTCCCTCCCTAAATGCTAGTTGTTTTTTCATAATGCAGTTTGTGAAGTTTTTAGATTCTTTGTTCACTGTAGGCATGCAAAAAAAAAAGTTTTCTTCACAATTTCAATGGAGCACAGGGTCATTTCTTTAACTGATATACAAATGGTCATTTCGGGGGTGAAGTATTTCTTTAATAACTCCCTTGTCACTGAAACCACTGTTAAATCTCGAAGAGATGATTTTGTTTATTTTTAGTTTGCCCATCCTCCCATCAGATCCAGTGATGCACAATGCTGGTTGAAACTGCTGCTAACCCTTGGCTGGCCCTTTGGCTTCGCAGGCCGCAGTCGACCCGCCCGTCTGCCAAGACATGACCGCCAAACCACTGTCCCACGACCCTCCCTGTGTATACACCATATGTGAATCCCAAAACACTGGTATCCACTGACAACCAGGGCTTACAAGATTGACAGCGCCCTGCAAGATATGCATGACAAAGCTGTAGATATGTCATGTAACACCAATGCTAGATTTGGGAGTCTGACAACCACAAACCATAGATAAAAGGCTGAAAACATAGTCTCACAAGTTTCTTATCTGGCCAACTGCATGTGTGTTCATCAAGTGTGCCTTCATAACTGTAGCATGGGGTTCAATTTCCACCTCAGCGCACTAAACTGACTTTGTAAGCAAAGCTCCTTTTTGTGGCGTTAGATTACACTTAAAGGCCGGCATCCACTTTCTCACTTTAAACTACAAGGTGGACTTCTAAAGCAAGCAGTTGTGGCGTAATGTAAAACCAAACCCAAGCTCGGGATCACACGAATCGCCAGCAGTTACCCTTTCTACCTTTTGTAATCAATAGCCATTAAGTATCTTGTTTCAGTGACTGTGGAGGTTTTTTTGTCTGCTGCCCAGAACAGCTGTCAGAACAGAAAATCAAACGTGGGTTTTTTTTCCGCTGCATTTGACAACACGCTCACATTTCACTATGGCTCGCATCAGTTCTGACTGCAAGAAGCACTCTGAAAGTGAGCTCTGACTTTCATCAGCCACTTCCTCAGAATCTGAAGGGCTCTGTTTGTGCATGTGAAGGGGGTTTTCATGTGCACTGACAGCCTTTCCCCAGTGAGGGTGAAGCTGTCAGGAGTTGATGGCAGAAATGATCAGGATGACGGTGCCAGCGTTGCCAGATTGGGCGATTATCAGCCCAACTGGGTTACTTTTGATTTAATTGGGCGGGTAAACAATGCTTTTGGTTGGGCAGTAATAACTTTGGCTAGTTTTATACCATTTAAAGCTGCCTGGAACACTAGTTTCCCCCCAAGCCTTGTGCATCCACTACTAGAGTTGGAAGAAATTGCTTTTGCAAATAAAGTTATAAATAAATGTTTTCGTATTGCTAAACGGATTATTTATGCCAAAGCACTGTAGACCTGTTGAGCATTATGTTTTTGAGTTGTCCGTCTCATTCTCAAGAACACTGTATCTTAGGATCGCCCTGAGGAAATCTCTTCAAATTTGGCACAAACAGCCACTTGAACTCAAGATTGAACTGATTAGATTTTGGTGGTTCAAGATCGCTGTGACCTCACAACATGTTTTTGGCCATAACTCAAGAATTCATATGCTAATATGAATAAATTGCTCAATGAATATGAATTAGACACAATTGTCAAATTGGATAAAGTGATGATACTTTATATCCAAAAGGTTGAAGGTCAACGACATCATAATGTTCTGCTAAAACACTCTTCTGGCTGTTATTCAGTGTCATAAATTAGAAACAGAAGGGGAGATATTTGGTCAGATAATGAATTGGCAAAACTTAACTGAATGAATAGATCCTCTGCTGCTGGGAGAAGATGTGTGTGAAGCATCCATGTTTTGGGTTGCAGAGGCATACACTTGCAAAGCAGTAATCCCAGTTTGTCTGAAAAATATCTGTAATATAAGGTAAAGATTGTGCCATGCAAGCTTTGATGAAACTCTCATTCATATTTGCATGGGATACTGACCCTATGTTGTGCCTTAATTATGGTATAAATACCAGCAGCTTCATAAACCAATAGAGATTCATTAGTTTGGCAGCCTTGGCACCGAATTCTAGCAGAGCACTGCACACACTTTCCATTTCCACGCATGGCTACTTCAGCTAACTCTTGTAAAATATACTAATATGCAGAAGGCTTTCTGGGTCAGAACAGGGCCAATGATGTGTGGGGGGGAAATCGGTTTGTGCTTCTCACCTCATAAAAACCTGAGAGGGGGAGATTGAGGGAGTTGGTGTGAGGGCTTGAGGGATTTAAGATTCAGGAGAGATCAGATGACAGCCCCCGCTACTTTTACTCAAGGGCACAGTTATAGTGTTTGGTATTGAGATGGAGGGGGAGCGGAGTGATTATACTGGAAGCTCTGTTACTCGAGTGTGCTACAGTTGGTATTTGTTTGCCTCCAATGTCTTTGTAGCTCGACACTGGAGACTTTCTAAAGTTGTTTGCCGAATCTGAACCTGCAGGAGGTCGACATGAAAGTCTTTTGAGTAATTTTAGATGGGTGTGCAGTAATTTATATCTGAATTTATGATTGTATCTTCATGTGTACATAATGGAAATATGTCATTGAGTTTTAAATTGATTTATAAATGTCTGAAAGGGCTATAGTATACTCATATTTCATTCCTGTTCCTGCCAGAAACATTGGAACTGTACGTTTCTGCAAACCAAGAATACTTTACATTTGATTGATTTATACATGAAGTATGTATCATATCAAGGTTTGTGATGTGGCCTAATATACGTATGTGGATTTGTCAGCTGTAGGTGGAGGGGACGGGGGGATGGCGTGTCACCTAGGTGAGATGACAAGCTGCAGACCACTGCAGACCATTGTTTGACGGTTCACTTCTGGCTGGGAAGAGTGGTTGTTTCTTACAGAGACATCACTGCTTTTACAGCTCAGACTGTGCCATGAAATGCGGTTGTATTTACGAGTCTTTGCTACTTTTCTGGCCCAGAAAATGGTTGTCATTTACTGAGTCATCGCTGCTTTTTGGCCCAGGTTGTGGCCTGAAAAGTGGTGGTTGTTTTTTACAACGACATAGCTACTTTTGCAGTCTGGATTTGGCTTGAAAAGCAGTTGTTTTTTACAGAAACATCACTACTTTTCCAGCAGGGATTATGCACCCAAAAGATGATCTTTTCCCAACCATAACCAAGTGTTTTTATGCCTAAATCTAAACACGTAAAGCACAGAATTATTGAAAAATAAAGTCTCAATATATCTGCTACAAAATAGCATGCAAGTATCCGTGGTTAAATGCCATGTTTTCTGGCGATTGGATTGCCTTTTCACATAATTCACTCTGCAGAGGGAAAAAATCATTGTCCTTTTCCCTTTTCCTCTATAAGCAGCTAAAAGTGGAGAACCAGCCGATTATACAGATAGAGGAAGTGAGAGTTCTCAGTACAGCTGTGTTGTTTAGAGGTATCTCTCTTTGTGACACAATAGAAGGCTATTTGGAGGAGTGATGACACCAGTTGTATTATGAACGGAGATAGTGATTAGCTGGAAATACAAGGAAATGGCAACTGAGGTCGGAAAAATTCTTTGACTCGTTCGGAGAGAAATCTGCATGGCTTGATGCTAAGCTGTTCGGAGTTGGGTTTGAAATTGTAATTTCCTGCTCCACCATATAGCCACAGATTTGGGTTTTGTGGCGGATCATTTCCAGTCCAATCGAAACACACCAATTCACTCAGGTTTGGCTCGGTAGCAAAGTAATCATTCTGTGTTTAGAGCCATGAAGCGCACCATCCTTCAAGTTAACTATCCTCCTTTATTATCTAGGCAGGGTCAGGAAACATTTAAACCAATTTTCCCATTCTGATGGCCTGCCCATTTTGCTCAATAGTATCTCACAGAGAGGAACTGAGCTCCTCATTTCTGCAGAGTTAGTCTTAGTGGCTGGTTTTTCAGGTACTCGGAGCTCGCTGGAGATAAGGTGAATTGCTGTTTAAGTAAACATGGCAGTCTTGACTACAAGCAACCCACAGTGGAAGTCAACCTGATTAATGGAAGAAATCTGCATTTGATAATGGCTATTTTTCCGCCTCAGTCATTCCCGAGATAAACCAGCCACTGTATTTATCTTTCTACAGAATGTAATTTGTTTCTCGCCATCATTCTGATATTCATGGATCAATGGCTATGGGACAGGCTGTATGGTTATAGTGCTTTCATGATGAGCTATGACAACACTGTAATGTACTTTTGATGTATTTTGGGGGAAATCTACCATACTAGAGTTTTATCTCCTTCACAGATTTTCATCTTTTAATGTGGTGGAATGTACTGAAGGTCACTGAATTATGCATGTTTTGAAGAACATGGGTCGTTTATATGAGCTCTATGATGCATTTTCACTTGCATTTTGATAGGAAACACGCAGCAGGGAGCTCGGACTCTGTCAATACTTTGATTGGTTTCCCCCAGCCTAAAATAAATTCACCATCCAAGGCAATCAGTCATGCTTTTTCATGTGAATTTGAGTTAAGGAAACATCCAAAGGCGCTGTCCTGTTGTAGATTGGTATCTCTGTGCGGTAGACATGGCGAGCAGACAGATTAGAGGTCACCTCCGAGTGCGACGGTGCCAGCTCATCCACCTCACCAGGTGCATTTCATCAAAAAATCCACAGACATTTTCCCCCCAAGGCTTGCTCATTACCGTGATACCACATCCAGTCGATCCATTACCGAGGCGGCTGACAACGACAATTTAATCTTCACTGTGTGGCCTTGCAGGTTCTTTCCTGCTATGACCAGCAGCATCTACTAGCTGATAGTGTTATCAGCACCATGTGACATCCCTGTTGCAGACAGGAAAGATGTTTGTTCGTAAAGTGGAATGACCCATCTTGATGTATTTTTCTTCCACGCTCCTCACAGACATGGAGAAGCTTATTTACCGGAGAAACTGCCTCATAGTGTGTAAATAAATGAGCGTTTTTGTTTTGCAGCTGTAGGGAAATTAGAGGCAACAATGGAAATTCATGGAAATACTCCTATAAGCTTTCTTGCCAAGAGTTAGAGGAGTCGATTGATACCATTCTTATGTCTGTGCTGTAAATGTTAAGCTACCATTGGTAGTGTAGCTTAGCACAAAGACTGGAAACAAGGGGGAAACAGCTAGATCAGCACTGTCCAAAAGTAACAAAATCTTCCTACTAGCACCACTAAAGCTTACTAATTAACATGGTAAAAAATTGCCATTTATAGGACCATTTCTTGATGTTTTCACACAGTTTTTTTGGATTAAAGAAACTGTACAACATAATTATTAGTGAGCTTTTGCAATGATGCAAGAAAGCATGCAAATGATTTTGACTAAGGGGTCCACTGTTGCCTGTGAGCGGTACTTTCCCAAAGATCTGTCTAAAAGATGAAGAGTTGCAAAGATAGGCAATACTTCATCCACCACATATCCAACCACAAACTTCATTAGTACTTTGTTGCACCTGCAGCTGTCCATTATAAAATCTAGTTTTAGTTTTTTAACAGTTGTAGTGCTGCAGCCATCTCATGCAGCTGTGCAGGGCTCATTTATTGGGTCATATTTCTTCAAGATTTACATTGTTTTGCTGACAGTTGTAGTAGGTGTTTCAGGAGGTCTGAGGTTGTGGTTTTCGCAGTGGAAAGAGTCTTAGTACCATTGCCTAGAATAATGATGTTTTTGTCATCTTTCCTCATGACAAAATTAAAAGTTATGGGAATATTTACATCCACTGAATGTTCCAAGCAAGCTTGCTGCTTTGTGACATGCATGCATGACAATTACTAATATGTAAATTTCTAAAAGTGTAAGTGATTGTTAGATTTCAAATCAATCAATCAAATCAATGAATGAATGAACGTAATATTATGACTTAAATTTTATTAATAACTCTTAACCCCACTTGTTACTCACAGCCAATCACTGCAAGCGTTGTTCCATTTAATGTGACATGCCATTAGCCCACTACTATGGTAACTACAACCTACTCCTACACAGACTGTGCTGTGGTCAAGTCAAGCATAGTGTATTTCACAGAGGTGTTTGTACAGATATTTGATAAATATTCAAATAATTTGAGCACAATTTAAAATGTATCTGTGTAAAAAATAATTAAGAGGGTGCAGAGTAGTGGTGGTATTTCATGCAGCTGAATGCTTCCATTAACATTATGGCTATTTAGTGTAGTAGAAAAGGTGTCAAATGACAAACTCTTTTGGTATCAGCACTACATTAAGGGTAGCCTACTGGTATTGGTATTGGTATCATTATTTTTAAACAAAACCTAGCTCTACTGATTTTCTTACCTTTAGAAAGAGCCAGGCTAGCTGTTTCTCAGTGTTTCCAGTCAATGCTAAACTAGGCTAACTGGTTGTTGAACTTTTCCTTGAAGCAAATAGCCCCATGTCAGCCTGTTTAAATGTGGAAATGACGGGGAAGTGTTCTTTCCATCAATGCTCTCTGTAGCTGTGATTTATATGTATATATGGAATAACAAAAAGAACAACTTGGCTACAATCACTTGTAACCCAGTCTTCCATACAAATGTCATGAAGTTGCAGCATGACATCATGTCTCCTTGTCCCTCCAGTCCATCTCAGAGGGGAATATAGTGCTTTTATGATGTTACATGATGCGTTTTATGGTTTCATAATGGAGTTTCCTGCAGAATTTTAAACAGGGCAATATATTTTGGAACTCCTGCTGATAGTTTGACAAACTTGGATTATATTAAACCTCCTGCAGGGAATTTGTATCTGACATATTCTGTTATTGCCATGGATTCACTTGGTCTCATAATTCATATGCTATAATTATTTGCGCTTGCTTTTGGAGCACTGATAGAATTTGTGGGTTGTCGAGTGAAAACGTGGCTTTGAATAAAGTACCTTTGGCCAACTTTTGTTTGTCCTAAGTTAAGGGTCAAATGGATGGGGTTTGACTTCACTGGTTCCAATGTGAGAGTGGAGTTCAGGCAAATGGTTTCGTTGTACCAGCCGTGTTCAACAGATCACAGATCAGAATTTGAAAAGATCTTAGATAATTAGCACGGATCCTTGAAAAGAAGACAGATTTGGTTTGGGCTGGCCCCTGCGGTACCCCTCTATAGCTACCGTTTCTCTCTGCCTAAAGCTGGAATGTGACAACTGGTCACGGCAGAAGAAAGGAGCGCCTATTCTGGATTGGATACAGTGCTGAGCGGCCTGTTAGTGCAGCATACTTGGCCATTACAAACGCTGCATGCGAATTTGACCACTGAAAGCTGTCAAAGCAGAAAAGAGCTTCACTGCACCAGAATGTGACTGTGCAGGATGTTTTTTCTACTCATTCTTCACATACAACATAAAGGCACAAAATCTCTACATTCTTAAAATAACTGCATTTTTAATTTCTGATCAGATTACAAACCAATTCTGCTGGAGCATTAAAGTGTTTTTTTTCTAATCAGAGACAGAAGGCTTTCAAGCAGAAACAGAATGCTGCTTTGTTTCTCCAGCTGCTCCCTTGGCAGCGCTGCAGTAGTCAGATCCTCCGCTGGCTCCGTGATTTGTCATCAGCAATTAAAGTTTTCCTCATTATAATCTCCGCAGTGGATCAAAAATGATCCGGTTTCTCAAAGGAACGTCGAAGTTTGAACAGAAGTATTGTCTCCGAGGAGCAAACATGTAGCCAACAATATAGACTCCTTATATCCACATTTGATTAGCCTGCAGCAAATGTACTCTTTACTAGTTATTCCTGTGTGCTTCTTTATAGCAGGACAAGTGTCAGGGGATAACAGAGTTCAGTACTTCAAGTTCTAGTAGTTTTGAGGGTCTGATACACAGATTTTTTTGCTGCAAAAGAAACTTTATTCCTTGGCAACGGACAATAGACATTGCTGGACTTTTCCAAGGTCTGCCATACTTCCAGTAGTGCAAAACTCCAGAGAGGGGTGTTGTTGATGCAGTGTGTCCACACCTGGTGCTCTGCAAGTGTACGAGTAAATTTGAACACGTGTGAATGCAGATTATATGGTAAAAATTGAGCCGAGAACAGTGGCCGCCCTCTCTGAGCCTTGGCTCTTCAGGACCCATTAACATGCATCTATTCCCAGTAGAGAGAAAAAAAATCAATGCCGGGCAGAATATTTGTCCCCGGTGTTCAAGTCCCCCCATTTTAATTCAAGAGTGGAAGTGGGGGCTTCCATATTGATGAGCGTTGGTGGCTGGAGGTACACGTTTTTATAGGTCACTGTGCCAACACCCACAGCTTCTCTGGAAGTAGGCCAGTGGAATTGATTGTAGAAGTGGAAGGTAAAATGAATCGAGGGAAAAGGGAATAGGAGTTTTACCTGGTGCTTTAAAAAAAAACAAAAAAGCATCATGATGTGCTGACGATAGTCAAGTAGTCAAACCACTGAAGGTGTTACAGCATCCATACTTGGACAGTAAAATGTTTGCTTTTTGAAAAAAAAAAATGGTTGAAAATGTAGATCAGTGTTTCCCAAAGCTCAAGATGACATCTAAACATCTCAAGATGACATCTGTTGATTGTGAAATTCATGCAGCATATGGAGAGCTCAAAAATCCCTTGATGGGATTAAAAAAGGTACATTTATGAACAAAAGAGAGATTTCTTAAACAGCCGTGGGCCATATAGTACATTTAAAAACTCAAATTCCAAAAGATTAGAATTTGCATTATGTAGCCTATACTACTGTATCCTAATAATTCTGCAACACACTTTATTAAGGCAGATGCTTACATGGGTGTACACTGAAGGCATCCTAGCAACATCATAATAAACTGGTCTGTAAGTTTATGTACACAGACTCCAGTGTGAATGTCATCCACCACATTTTAAACTTACTCTGTGGATTGTGTTGTTCTTTGTATTACGTCACCTAACATTTTGGCAGTACATTTGTAAGTTTTTTCTCGTAAATGTACCACTTTAATGTCAGAAAATATCCCCGATTGGCTAGTGCTAGCCCTAACCATGACCCTTTGATCCTTATCGCTTCCAGCCTCGACATGTCAACGTGACAAGTGCTAGCCAATGTCAGCACGCAGTGGGATACATAAAAACACGTTGTGGGGATGTGTGTAAATAGCCAAATAGCTGCAGTGTGACTGTTCTCAAATGGCTGCAAATAGACACTCTATTTTACAGATGCAAAAATTTCACTGATTGAGTCCAGGGAAATTGTAATTTACTGTCAGTGTAGCGTAAGCTATTGAGTTTCCATTATTCAGAGGAAGTTAAACAGCTAATTACAGATTGAATATTGAGTTTCCCCCCATTTAAATGGTGGTTGGAATTTTGAAAGAATAGTAACAGCCCTGTTGCTCAGTTTTGCATGTTATAGATAGATAGTTAAAGCAGCAAATACAGACCCAAACGAAATAGCATAATTTTGCATAAATTCCTGCAGATGCAACAATGTTGCAAATTGAGATATGGCAACATCTGTCTGGGATTTAAAATCATATCATCAGTGTGCACACAGCTGTGATTTATGTATTGTTTGGCAAAGTCAGAGAACCGCACTCAGTCCCTTTTTAATCAAGCGTCACATTTATCGCTGTGGAAGCAGGCGACTCAGGGAGGCCACCCTAATTACCCGTCCGCAGTCAGACACTGTAATCAACTGTCGAGACCATACTGGATGCAGAATTTGGACAGACTGATTGGCTGCTTATTTGTTTTCTTGTAACACACTCAAGGTTGTTTTCTGGTCGGATGCCGGCAGTGGATGGATGCAGGGTGTTAGAGTTGGCCACTGTTTCACTGATAAGGGCTGGATGTGTGGGGAAGCCAAGGACTTTAGAAACCCTATAAAACTCTCAGCATCCAGTGCTCCTGGATGTTGGCTCATTTAAAAGCCGCTGGGCACTGTACCATACTGTAGGCATATGGTTTATTTATTGGGTGAGACTTTTTTTTTTTTTTTTAAATTCCCATGAATTTCACATTAAGCGCTCCTATCTGGATGTATAAGGCGGCAGAATCAAACCTTTTTCCAAAGACATTGCTGGTGGTCTTTGGGGTTTTCACAGAGGTGTGAAACCGTTACTTGCTGCTGAACTGCGCTGAACTCAGTCTCAAGCGTTTTTCAATTTGATTGCACTCACACGCATTGCCTTTTTATAGTATGAATACACCATGTGGCAGGTCTGCTTGGAAGCCTTCACAAGCTGTTGTACGCTGACAAACAGTTACAAAAACACCTCCTGTATCTGCAGTCGTACATTAGGTGTTCATCATATAAAAACTCAATTAATTCCACAGCTTTTTTGAAGCGTGAGTTTTGACCCCCGCAAATCCCAGCCCAGGCTTTCCTCTCACTGATATATTTATGCCCTGGGGAGAGTGGGGCATTTAGTTTTATTAGCCATTGATTTCCCATAGCCTTCCCCCTGGTGTCGGCAGAGGATTCATCACCGCGTTTTATTGACACCATCACTCAGGGGACGCTGCAGTGGACTCAGCCTCCTTTCTAGCTGAGGTGGCAGTGGTGGCATAGTTGTTGGATCGCCTCCATTTTGTGTGACCAGCTAATGGGAAGTGATCAATCAATCACTTGGATGGAGATAAAGCCTTTGCAATCAGTCTGCCGGAATAAAGATGAAGGAGTTGCACTCTTGTGGATTGGGTTCATAATTTTGACCCAAAAGAAATGTGGTGTATTAAGAAATGTAGCATGTACTCTAACGACAGTGGACTTGTTGCCACGCTAGTACACTATTAAACTAGGTTAAATATAATTTTATTAGACATTTATTAGACATTTAGAAATGGCGCTGCAATGATTATTTTTAGTATTGATAAATATGCTATTTATTTACACAGAAAGTTAAAAAATAATGTAAATGAGTCCGGTGAGAACATAGATAGCACTCTGATGTCTGTGCGTTTATAGACAGGTTGTGGTTAGCTTATCTTAGCATAAAGACTGGTAGCAGGGGTAAAGCATTTCTTGGTGGAAAGTTATCTTTTTGTTTTTACATTTCTCTTTGTGTGCGGATTAAGCAAACAGGCTGTAATGTGGTACTGAGTGAAGTTTAGTGTTTTGTTGTTGTTGTAAAGCTTATTTGTGAACTTTGGACAGAGCTATGGCAGCTGCTTCCAGCCTTTTCAAGATAAGCCAATCACCTTCTGGCTGTAGTTTTATACTTAATGGACAGACATGAAAGTGATAAACATTCTCACATCAAAGTTTTGGCAAGAAAGCAAGTAGGTATATTGCACAAAATGTGTGAAGTGTCCTTGCACAACAAGAGAGCAAATGTTGTTCTGCATATTGAGGTTTAGGGATTAAGGTATTATTGATACCAGTGCCATTCTTTATTCTTTATTGCTTTACTTAATGATTCTTTAACAGTTTGTCTGAGTGGGAAAAGAAGCAGGCCCACACAGGTGAGGGAGCTGATGGGTGAGTGGAGCTGGCTGTAGTCATCTCGCCTGCTCACAGCAGAGTCAGGCCTCTAGTGTGACATATATGTGTTTGCAGCCCTTTCTAAAGAATAATAATGGCGTAACTTGACAGTAACAATAATTTACTGTCCCTGTTATATTCCAGGTGATCTTGTCCTCTGCTTGGAGGGTAAGGTCCTCCTGAATCTCATTGTTTCCCAAATAGATAGTTGTTGCTTTTACACAGATGCCTTTTTGGCTCTGTTACTACCTCAGTTGTGGGTTTAAAGGTGAGACAACTCTGTCTCCCAATTCAGCGATCGTAACTTTCATACTGGATGGTGAGGTGGGATAATGGTGCAATGTTACCGCCTTGAGCAGGCAGTGTAAAAGGGGCTTTGACCCTAACCCTCAGCAGTGGGTTTGGTTCTTAACTGGAACCAGTTAAGAACCAAATTTCCATCCTTCCTGTAGTTAGATATTAGGTTAGGACCGGTCATCAATGGGTATATAATAATATTAGTCTGCAACTCAGATTTTAACCAATCAACAGATATTTGTGTTCTCCTTTGGTGAAGCGCAAACTCTTGTGGTACCTTAACAGCATGAACATGCAAATGGCTGTGCTGTACTTGGGATTTTGCTTCAGATTTTAAAACTGAAAAAAATGGCAGTCATTCAAGCAATGTTGTCCAATTTCCAAAAAGTATTCAAAGCATTAAACCATGCCTTAGTTTTACATCAACAGTAGGTTCAGAGATGTGAGTCAGCATTCCAGTTACTGATCGGTCTGGCCTCCAACTGGCTCTCAGTCAGTGCTTTTCAAACTCATACGCTATGAACAGAACTAGTGGATGTTATTATATTTGATACTTGAAAATAAAAACGTGCATCATACTATTTATTTATCAATCAGTATATGTTTTCAATTCATTGTCTATTTCATTCACTTGGAAGCACAATGAGTTGACCCTATTTGGAGTTTGTTGTCCTGCTGATCAGGAAACCGGCATCACAGGGGACATGAAAGCGAGTCCTTGGCCTGACAGAAGAGAGACGGCCAACTTCCTGACGCTGAGCTTAGACCGTTTCAGGCTCTTTGAAGCCGAGAGAGCCCGGAAGAAATCTGTTTGTCCTGATTGGCTGCTCAGACAGGCTGAGGATGTAGTGGAGACTATATCTTAATCAGGTATGAGTTGACTGTTGGGCTTGATGATGAAGCTAAAACAGCTGGACTTTAGTGATGAGGGGTAACTACACAGAACTGCATTCTTTTGATCACCGCAATGAAATTTGTGAATACTTATTACTTAGCTGGCCAGTTATTGACGTTAGGGGAGCTGCTTCTCTAAACGTTACGTGCATTCTGAAATAATATAATAGTAGACTGTCTATGGATAAGTACCCCGTATAACCCCACTTCAGAAAAATCTGAACTATCCCTTTAACCTTTGCTGTGTTAGCTGCAGACATCTAAAATAGACTGCTTTGTGTAGTTTTCGCACTAGTCTCTGTGTGAAGAGTTAAAAATAAATCATTTAACCGGCCTTTTCATTCCAACAAACTTCTGGCTGGTTATTCTGCACTCTTGGGAAAAACGCTGGGAGCTGCAGGATGGGCTATTTTTAATCAATGAAAAGATAGATCCAGTGAACTGAGCAGGAGAGATAAAATGTAGGTTAGTGCCTTGAATACAAAGTGCGTTTCATCCTCTGTGTCTCAGGTTTATTTTCAGTAATATATATATTTGAAAAAAGATGAAAATCTTGCCAGTTTCTCCTGTTTTTTTTCACATCATCAGTGCCCAGCTATGTTGAACGCCATCCAGCAGCAGTTTATCACTGTTCACACATTTCAAATGATGGAAAGAAACAAATAATTGCATGTGAGCGAGGCATAAAATCTGTCAAATTAATGTCAATTTTTTAGGCACAGGGAAAGGGAAGAGCCTCTGCAGGGCTGAGTATAAATCTTTCACAACTAGGCCACTGGCAGTATGTCAGAAGTTTTATGAATGCTATCTGGACATTTATGGTTTTTTCCTCTCCTCCCATTTTCATGCCAGTTTGGCGTGGGACGGACTGTGGGAAAGCAGTGGTGCCACTTCTCCATCGGGGTATTGTTCTGCCAGGGGTGTCGCTGACGTATGATGTTTGAGCACACCCTTAATGCTCACTTCCTGACCCTTTCAGCCTGCAGATATACAAACTAAACAGATACAAAGAGTTGATTGAAAATAAGGAAATATGTCATTAACGTCTTTATGTACTGTCTGTGTCCGCAGTATTTTGTGAGGAGAAAAAATTAAGATACGCTGTGCAGGATTTTACTAAAAAACGACGTACAGACTGATACCGAACGAATTCCTCACAGTCATCACTTATGACTCAATAGAAGTGTGTGGCAGTGTATTAATTTGCAAAGACTCTGCCTGCTGCCTGTATTTTGTTTTTGGTGTTCAAAATGTGTATGGGCTTGTCCCCCCACAACACTCAGGTGAGGTTGCTGCTTTATAAAAAGGTAGAGACCAGGTGCTAGATTCTAAGCAGCGCGCATCCAAAACTGCAGTGCCTTTTATGACCACTTCAGGCTCGCTCTAGAGACCAGTCAAACAGTCAAAATGCCCAACTTTATTGTAGATATAAACATGTTTACAGCATGGTACAAATAACGTTTTTTGGTCTCAGTGGCTAATTTCCCCATTTTGACAACTGTATGGGGGTTGAATTTTATAACTCACTTGTTTATGTTTTATGAAGACTTAAAGTAAAGCACAATAAAGGGCAGTTTCACTTAAAGTGACAGGCTGTCTGTCGATAGCGTCCACAGCTTCTCAGTCAGAACCTCCCCTCACTCCTCCATAGCGCCTGCCTCATGCCCAAATATGATTACTTCTGGCTCCAAAAACAACCAAAATGTCAATGGCGGAAAGCTAAACACAAGGCTTCAAAACAAGGGGCTACAAATCAACAGCTACATCCCTTATTTTTACAGTCTGTAGGTGTACCTTTAAATACCAAAAGTTTCTTTATAATGTAGGAAAAGGGTTCCCACAGTCATGGAAAGCTGGAAAAAGTCATGGAATTTCACAGTCACATCCTCCAGGCCTGTAAAAGTCATGGATTTAGAAAAGTCATTGAAAGTTTTGGAAAAGTCATGAAATTTTGTTGACTGTAATGAAATATTTGCAGTAATCTTCGGTGGATGACCTTGACATAACGAAAATAATACCTAAATACTTTCTCCATAGCTGTTTATGTGTGTCACATTGTTTACCATCAGCTACGTTTCAACATTTTCTCCCCACGTACCGTCTCTCTTTTCATGTATGCTAACTGAAATGATAGCTCTTGAATCTGATATGTTTCAAAACACCAGGCAAGTTGGGCAAGTTTATTTATTTTTTTAATCATCATGGCTCCTTGAAGTCATGGAACCGTTTTGAAATTTTGTCCATGAAAATATGTGGCAACACTGTAGGATGAATATTGATGAGGACATTAAATCATAAAGCCAGAGCTCATCTTACTCTTTCATCTTCATCACAGTCTCCTCATTGCCTTCCATCGTGCTGCAGCCACATACTGGCAGGATTATAGCAGCTGATAATCAGCCAATGAATGAATCACTCAGGGCCAGCCAGCGAGCGTAACGGCTTTACGCATGATCATTCAACCCTGCACTGTGATGGATGGCTTGGTACTTCTAGGATTTAAAAAAAAAAAAAAGATCAGATCACCATCTCCACGTGCTCGGTTGCCTCATGTGGTGCAGAACAATACGCGCCCCACTGCAGTGACCATTGAGCTGAAATTTATGGGATTTTTATCCTCAACCAGCTGTGGCGTTGGCTGGGAACAAAGGCATGAACATTGTTTTCCTTCCAACTCCTCATAGAATTAGGACGCTGCTTCATATAGATTACATGTTGTGTCATACATGTATGAGTGTGGAGCCTCGAGCGCACAACCTTTAAATCAGATTAGTCGTTGACCCCGGACCTCCGTGCATGTCTCAGAAACTCTATGCACTCTATGATCACTTTCTAATCCTGTTAGAACTGGATTAACACTGAGGTGATCTGGACCCTGACACCCACCCATACATACACTCTCCCCAGCTCACTGCCCCTTGCCCCACCCCCCCGCTAGTGCTGGTGAGACAGAATCTAAACCATGACATTGAAATCAATAATTGATAATGTATGCGATGAGAGTCTCTTATTCAAATGCAAATCATTTTGAGAGGTCAAAAAACTTGATGTGAAAATCCATGTCAGTAAATGATCAAACATTTGTTGTTGACTTAATCAGGACAAGTCATTAGACGCGTTATTGATGCTTTCGTACACGCACTCTGATTTATGACTTGACTGATTTATTCTACATGATGTTTCTGTATTGGTTTGTATTGCCTTTTTTTGGTCTAGAAAATGTCTTATAATGGTGGAAAAAAGGCTAGCAGCGGGCACATCCAAAAGCAGTTAAATACTAGGTACTGGACAGAAAAAAAGTAGACACAAAAATACAAAAATAAAGTCTGCACACTAGATGATGCTCCCATGAACATATATTACCTCCACGTGGGACGTTTTCGGGCCCAAGACCTTCTTCAGACATCTGACATGTCTGAAGAAGGTCTTGGGACCATGTTTTTTTTCTAAATGTAGCCTTACTGGTAGGGGTGCTAATTTGTAAGATTCGAATAGTAAAATACCCTCCTGGAATTAGACTGCCGGTATTGCATTTAAGGTGTATGGCCCTTTAACTCTATTTTTGAGAAGTCCTCTGTGACTCCTGTTTCTCTTTACTATTTAAGACCAAAATGGGTGTAATTACATGGTGATCCAGGCAGATTTAATTTGTTTATAAAGGTGGCAGCTCCGTAATCATACTGCTCTTAAATGGCTCCACCTCAACACATTTTCCACTGTGCTGCTGTGGATTTGTTTTGTGCCGTCAGTACGGCGGATTTCTCTTCTCCCAGAGACTTAATCATCTACGTTCCTGTAACTCCTGCACAAAGCCGGCAGCATCAGTGGTGTGTTTACTTCAGCGGTGCGCCAGCTCAAGATTAGCATTGTGTGAATAGGCCTGTCTGCCGCAGCTCTCTGACTGTGTGCTTAATTAGCACTCAGATTGCTCAGTAAGGAGATGGAAATTTAATAGATGTTGGCCAGACAACGGGCACTGAAAAGGGCTTAGTGGCAGACCAGTTTAGATGAGTTACATTATTAAGGGAGAGCTGAGAGATGAAAAGGATAAAGTAACAGAAAGGAAGAAGGTAATGGTGACAAGTCAGGGGAATAAGATGGATGAAATTAAATTCATGAATACTTGAAATCAAGATAACAGAACGGATGGCCGTGGGGAAGTGGGTGGCTCGAAATAAAGACGTAATGTTCACAAACGGAAAAGAAAAAGGGAAAAAGAACAAAGAGGTGATGATATCCATTAAAAAATGTCCAGCCCAGTATCCATTACCAGCGCTGTTTTTATGATGATTGGCTAATCCATCTCATTACTGCCGTCAGGGAGCAGGAGGATGCACTCTGCTACAAAAGGTTATAATTCAGCCAGTCCTGATTACGTTAAGTGATGACCGTTTATACTGCAGATGTTTATTGGAGCGGAGCGGGCCGGCTCGTACGCACGCTGCAGACAGACAGGCTGGATGAGAGCCCAAATATTTAAAAACAGACTCAAGTGCGTTGTTTTGCAATGCAGTTAATATTGCTGTTCTTTTAAGAGGGCACGAAAACATGAAACTAAAGGTAGGTTTATTGAGTCAGACCACAGAGTGGGAGAGAGAGTTATGCAGACTGTGTTTGTCATCTGAAATCTGTAAACTGAACTTTACAAGGATGCAATCACAAAACTCTTTATACTCTTTTATAGGATGCAGTCTGATTGAATTTCCTTAATAAATATGTATATTGGTTAGAAATAGCTGCTTAGAAAAACCCGTATTGCTTTATGTTCATATATAAATGGGTCTACATGCACTCGGAAAAAACTTATCAGGTTTGATTTGACCACTAGCAGCGCTATATATTATAGTTATACATTTACAAGAGCATAGGCAATGCAACACACATTCCCAGTTGCGTTTTTTCTCACTGTTTGACATTCGGTGGTGGTAATGCGCAGAGAAACAGCAATCTGATGAGCAAAGGCAGTAAAGAATACTAGCAAGCAATTGATGTAAAAAATGCACAATTTAGATTCAATTTTAATTAATAAAATCTGCCTTTCCAAATCTTTTATGAGAAAGAAAATACACTCAACATATTTGTTTGATCTCTTGGATGCATACAACTTATTTAGATGAGAAACACTCCATGCAAACATAATTTCATGTTAGTGGATTGGACATGGGACATGGGCAAAACTAAAAACTCACGTCAAAGCTTTCCTACGTCATTTTAGGTAGTTCTTATTGGCTGATGTCTGTTAAAGTGTATATTTTTCTGATATATTTGTGTATAATTAGTTTAATTTGATGCTTTATGGGTTCTGACATCATGATTGACAGCTGTGTGCCAATCAGTGTGCTAGCGATTGGTCGGACGGGTGTGTGGGTGGGTATTTAATAATGCAGAGGTTTCTACTGCGTAGACTTAGGCTCCCAATAACTGTAAATCGTGAGGGCAATATCACAGTGGCCATATCAGAGGTATTTTGCCTTCAGTTTTGCTCAGTGGGAGAAAATGGTGACACAGTGTCTTTATATATAGTCCACCCTGACTACCTCTCTAAATGGACTTTAACGCTACATCACCTGACTTCCTCTTTTGCACATAATTACCACAGCCTAACAATAAACATAAATATAGTAGGTAGAGGGGGGCCATACTACCTCAAATAATTGCTCCAGATGACGACCGCTAACAGCCATTTAATGGGCTAATATTTGAAGCGGGTGCTTTTTATAGCTGCTGCACAAAGGGATGGAATATCTGCTGCTAGTTTCTGCTCCACCTTTGTTGTATTTTGGGAGATGCAGTGATTTCCACTCCACCCATACTAAATCATGGAGTCATCTTCAACAAAAAACCCTCTTCCTATATTTGTCCACACCTCTACCCTTGGGACTAATGTACTGTAATAATGAGTAATGGCTTTTACTTAAATTCACTTCATCAGTGGAAAAAAAAATGTCCCTTTTTTTTGCATATTTCCATGTAAAATTTTTGCATTGTCCCCAAAAGAGGCCTAGTGTGTGTCTGCAAGCCACCACAGTGCATGAAAAAGAGAATCAGTAGTGGTGAGATCACTGTTTAGGAGGAGGTGGAGTGCCTCATTTCCATATTGAAAAGACACATACCCAAACACTGAAAGACAGCCAATTTTCTCTTCACTAAAAGCAGTGGACAGGTGAAAGAAGACCTCACCCTATTACAAATGGACCCTTAAAAAAAATGTCTCCTTTCAGCCTTAGATGGAAATCCTTTCGATCTTACCACCCCCCACAAAAAAAGAGAAGCAAATTGAAAGGACCAAACCTCGTCCTGTACTTTGAGGATTGTGAATAGAGTGCCCCGCAGCCTGCCTGCCTGCCCCACATACGGTGGCTGAATACAAAAGAACCCCCTCTGTAAGAGCAATCACTACGGGAGACCACTCTATCTGCGCTGCTGCAGCGACAGGTCTCAATGAAGCCGTCAGCACAGGCTCGGCTGTCACACACACATGTGCACACACTTGCAAAACACAAAGCCGGACACCTTGCATGAAGCTATTTATTCTTTACCCCTTACAGGCACAAACTGGGACTTTCAACCCCTTTCCAAACCCTCATGGCTTTCTTTTCATCCTCCAGGGTCGGGCAGGAGCAGGGAGGGAGATGAGTGGCTGGCGCTGATTTGAATATTTAAATTATTTATCACCAGAGAGTATTGAGATCCAAGGCGTGCCAGGGGACACAGGGGAGCAGGGTGAGGGTGAATCTAGCCGTGTTTGGATTTAACAGTGTGTTGTTATTGACTGAGGGGAATGCAGAAGTGGAAAAACATGGATTGCAGATTTTGGTTGACATTTATTCTTTTTTAGTAATGAATCAAAATCTTTTATGTGTTTTTCGAAGATAGAGTGGCTGTAACGGTAGACTGCAGTACTCTCTTAGGACATTCATGTAAATCCTGCATTAATAAAACTTTCAATAGTCAAATCATTGCATTTCAATATATGTTTATAGCTCTTATATCCCAAGTCCTGCTGCCATCATATCATTCTCCGCACTGTACTGGGACTGTAAAATGTTTTATAAATAATAGCTCACTGTGGAAATACTGTAAAAACAAAAGAGGTTTGTAAACTGGATGATGTAATGCATTGAGTCCATAGAAATTTTGGACAAGGGAGAATTCTGTAACTCAGAGCCTGAGAAACACACTTGCCTTCCTCTGACAGAGAACAATCCTGGGAAATTGAGGAATTTACTACACTTCACGCGACGACAGGGCTGTTGAAGGAAAAAACATTTCAATTAGGATTAACACATTGAGCAATTCTCGCTTTGACAACAGATTCATCTGCTGCCCCCCATTGTCAGTCTTTCTCTTTTACCTTGCCTGCTCTCATGCTGAGTACAGACTGGCGCAGCTCAATCTCGCCCTCCCTCTTCTTTATGTGTTCAGCACTAAGTTACAATCTCTAGACAAAGGAAGTCCTCGGCTGGCCCCCCTGTCGCTGTCCTTTTTCCTCCCTGGTGCACCATGCACAAGCACAGAAACAGCGCTGATCACTATCAAGCCCTGAGAAAAGAAGATTGCCGTTAAGTGAGTGTGATCGAATCTTGGAAACACAAAGTTTATGACCCTGTCTACACATATATAGATATTTTTTTAAGGGATATTATCTTATCCGTTTAGGAAAAAAAATCTGTCAACATGACCTTTGTTTTAAAATATCAGGCGGTTCTCATGCACTGTTCGTATGTATATCTATGAAAAGTAATGCACTAGAATTCATATATAACCCACGTAAACAGCAGTCGGGTAACAGGAGTAAAGGTGGACGTGATATAAGGACTTGCGGTGACGCATTAGTCAAACAAACACAGGACTTTACACAGGAAACCAATGTTTATGTTCCATTTAGTAGTGAACTTTGTTATTTTATGATTCATCGTAACCATGTTTCTCTTTTCTTAACCTAACTTACAAAACGTTACTTGTCAAAACCTAACCCACGCATCCCTACCGTAAGTACATCATGTCATACATTGGGTGCTTACTTGTTAGGTATCACATGAAGTTGTATTAAGATTTGTTGCCAAAAATAACTCACAGACTAAAATGCACAAATGCTCACTGGTATTGGCAGTCTTCTGCAGTCTCCCCTCCTTGTAAAGGTAGTAAAGTGTACAGGCTAATGTTACTTTTTCTAAAACACTTTCTGGAGATGGTATTACCATTGATTCCACTTCGATATAAGCAAGAAGGAGGTCACTCGAAGTAAAGAGTGATAATCTAGACCCACGGAAGTTTTCCTTCCACTCCTCATCGACTACAAGACTGTTGTTTATGTCTGACTTTTAACTCAGAATACTGAGGTGGACCAAAAAAAACTGGGTGCAGCAGATGCTTTTGATTTTCTGTGAAGTGGTGCAGCACTACCAAGTTTTAGGGGTGTATCCACGAAAGCATTTTATCTGATGCCAGCTGTTTTTTGTTGTAGTTGTTTTAATTGGGGGTACTGTGTATCTACGCCAGGTTACAAACCTCAGCATCATGACAAGGTGCTGAGGATCAATGCGGTGCTGAGCGCTGAACATTAGGTATTTTATTGCTGAGTGTCGAGATTAAAAAATGGTCAGTTTTGCGTAAAACACAGTGTTTATTGCTGTCTATTTTTACCAAGCTGTTCAGTCACAATGGAGGAGGGAAAATACCACTGAGACCATCCCTCGCATCTTACATATACAAGTGCAGAACAGCAACATTGGAGGAGAGATTTGATAATATACTGTATACTGTTATTTTTTGTTTCCTGTCATGAACCCACATAGCCCAGCAGATCTGTACTCTCTCCCTACGTGCTTTAGCCTCCCTTTTATCCAGAGCAAGTTGTCTACCCTGCATCGCCATTTTTACTTCCATGGGTATTCTGTATCATGGCAACGACATGCAACCAAAACATCTCAGCTGAAAATAAGCTGTGCCTTCAGAGCACTTTCAAGCGCTCCCAGCTCGGCAATTCCCCCGAGGAGTGTTTTGTGTTTTAAGCTTGGAAAATTGCTGTGGTGGACATGGGGCTTAAGTGTAAAGTAGTCATTAGACTAAGCAGTGCTAACAGATCATAAACAAGTCGGTATTTCGCCATTGTTGTGACTGCTTCCTGCACATGCCAATTACGCAAAGTAACAATGGGCATGCGCGAAATTGAGGAGATGATATCATCCTTTCACTCTGTTACAGATACACAGTTACTGGAGATTTGAAAAATCGACACGTTAAAAGTCATTTTTAAAAAAATCTAAGTTTCAGTGACCCAAAATTGCATGTGGACGAGAGGCTAAAATGTAGAGAGAGACTTACATTCATTCTCACATACCCATCTGTTTTCATGTTGCAGAGTGCAAAAACAATATTGCAACCTAGTGAAAAAAACGTTTTAATGTTTTCTGTTATAATGAATAATCTCACTTGGTGATTTCAAATTAAATTTCCTTTGTTTGCTCCAATACTTGAGTCAGCGTGGTGCTCGTTAGGTGGTATCCACCACAGCTGAGTGTAGTTTTTATGAGACCTCTTTTAAAAAGCCTTTTTGCATCAAGTTTATTTTTTGTCAATGTGATTGTGAAGCCTATGAATTCATACATTAAAAAATACATTTTTTCTTTTTTTTTGTTAGTAACATCCCTGTTTTTCCAGCAGTCCATATAGCTTGAGGAAAAAAGAATTTACAGTATTATTTTTCATTTTTTTTTTTCTCTTTTGAAATAACACTTATGTCTTGCAGGGGAATCTCCCATTTGCCTCCTTGTTGTAGCTGCCATTCATCACCGTTAATCCCTGCGGTGAACCTCATTTGTTGCAGTCTATGAGTGAACACGAATGCAGCTCGTGTCCCCAGTAATGATCCGCTAATTATGAGAATCCACTGCAGCCTCGGGGGTGTGAAACCACCTGTGTGTGTGTGTGTGTGTGTGTGTGTGTGTGTGTGTGTGTGTGTGTGTGTGTGTGTGTGTGTGTGTGTGTGTGTGTGTGTGTGGTGTGTGTGTGGTACCTGTGACATATGTACATGCTGTGAGTGTGAGAGAGAGAGCAACAGGGCACACATGTCTATTTAATCACACACTCTGCAGCCTGTTTATTACATTTGGTGTCCTCATTGCATTTGTCTATTAAATTTTCTTGATGACTGGAACATCAGCAATGTGGGAAACGTGTTATTACATATGAGGACATTTAGTTCATAAGATTTAGAAGTGTTCAAGTCTCTTTAAAAGAATTTGTTATTCAGTATCAGATGTTAAAATGCTTAGTTTTTATTATTTAATTAGTCCTTTACTTTTTGCTGGATTTTTTGGGGGGGTTGTTGGAGCCTAAAATGCCTGATTTCACAGCGGTTTTTCTAAAAAAAATGTAATATGGGTTTCATTTTTTTTTCTCATGCAGACAGCAGTGGCTTGCAGTAATTTCTTCAAAATTGGACTAAAGGATGAAGTGGTGTTTAAAGGTCAAATATCAAGCTCATTGTGACCTTGTGCATCTAATTCTCAAAAAAACCTGAGGGAATTTCTTCACATATGGCACAAACTCAAAATCACAAAATTCTAGTTTTGCGATGAAATCATGGTAGCAGGTGAAAATTGCACAAATAGTTGTGATGCTAAAAAAAAAATCATTAATATCAAAGTGAAATTGTTCCAGTGGGAATAAAATCTCACTGTTCTGAGTTTTTGGTGCAACATTAGCTCTAACTCTGCATATTTACACATCGTGATTCTTATTGACACAATAGATGTGGGTGTATCAGCCTCTCTCATGATTATTTGTCTTGTTTGTTATCTAGGCCTTTCAGCCTTTCTCGAGATGTATTTTGGGATAGCAAAGTGTTAGTTAATTGATGTTTGTGTTCCATCACAACATTGTGCATGTGTTGCAAAACATTTTTCCCCTGCTTTCATGGAGAGCATCAGGGTTTGTATTGCACGGTCTTTAAGAGCAATTTTTGTTGGTAAATGTGAGACTTTTGTGTTATACATGGCTGCATCTTGGTTGTGAGTTTGGTGTGATTGGTCAAATTTGCAGAAAATTTGTAGTGATTTGATAAAATTGCAAGGTTGCTCAGCATTCACAGGGATTGGTTGCAACCCCAACATTGCAGCATTTTTCTGTTGTGTTTTGTTATTAAACTTAAAGCTGCTGATCACACGACTTCTTAATAATTAATGTTTTCTACTCATTTTAGCCGAGCCATCAAGACCAACCAGGACCTTCTTCCTGAGACTCCGTGGACCAACATCCTGTATGATGACTTCTGGGGCACCCTGCTCACTCACAGCGGCAGCCACAAGTCCTACCGCCCCCTCTGCACCCTCTCCTTCCGCCTCAACTACACCCTACACGGCCTGCGTCCCTGGGGCTACCACCTGCTGAACGTGGTGTTGCACGGGCTGGTCACTGCCCTCTTCACAGCCTTCAGTCGCTCGCTTCTTGGTGGAGGACTGTGGACCCTGCTGGCTGGCCTTCTTTTCGCTTCTCATCCAATACACACTGAAGCTGTCGCTGGTGTGGTTGGCAGGGCAGACGTAGGTGCTGCGTTGTTTTTCTTGCTGTCTCTTCTCTGCTACATGAGACACTGTGGACTTCGTAGGGACCAACGAGGGACTTTTCAGACCAGGCGATGTGGTGGCGGCTCAGTGACCCGGTGCTGGGGATGGATGCTCGGCAGCTTGTGGTGCGCAGCAGCCAGTATGCTTTGGAAGGAGCAGGGGGTGACAGTACTGGCCGTGTCAGCTGTGTACGACCTCTTTGTGTTCCAGAGACTCCGGTTTCGCCAGGTGCTTCTCCTCCTGCTGGGAAAGGTAAATTAACCCTTTATAACCATGAGCAAACTGGTTTTATTTCTTTCAAAAAGATGTGAAGAAGACAGCGAGCAACGTAAGAAGAAATGACCTTCAAATTTGCATAAAATTATTATTATAAAGAAATTTACCTGAAAAGTATCAGAAAAACTGAAAGTAAAAAAATACAAAGAAATTTACTGTTTCAGAAAATTAGCAGGAAAAACGGACAGTAAAACAATACAAGGTAATTTACTTGCGTTTAATTTACGTTCTCAGTAACAATTTTGTAATATAATCTTAAATATGTAACATTTCTTAATGTAGTATAATGGACATTTTTGACTTGCTGAGTATACAAATAATTTATAAAATGTACTAGTTTCTTGCAGTTCATGGGGCTTTTCTTGCCAGGTTGCTTGTTGCCTTTTCTCTCGCAGTTTTTGAAATAAATCAAACCAATTTGTTTCAAAGGGTTAAATAGCTTGTGAAAGGCGTCTGAATGCAGCACAAGAAAAGTGATGTAGATCCAGGTTTCAAAGGGTTAAAACATGCCACAGGGACCGGTGCCTTTACAGGCTCTTGGCGTCTCTACCGGTTTCCTCTTCCTTCCCTCAGAGGCATACCTCATGTAGCCAGCTGTTAATGGTTCCTGTATGGTGGATTAAGTTTTGTGTGTGCGCATGCTGTTTGCTTTTCATTAGGGGTGTAATTAGGAAAGCTGTTTGCCGGTGCAAACCGTGCAGTTGGTGCATGAAAAGTAAGCTATTCTCATTTGTCATCGGCTAAACAGGAAGAAACTATATGCACAGGGGAAGTTTTCCACTTCCTCGCAGCTTCAGTTTGCTGCAGTAAATAGATACACATTAATGCAAGGAAATTTAGATTAGGATCTCGGCCTCATTATGTATGTTTGTGCGTTTCGGGAAAGAGAGCAGTTGCACAGGAAAAGCTATTTTCAGGGTGAGTTGTTTTTTTTTCCCAATTCAAAGTGACAAAAGGTATGTGCAGAAAAACAATAACATGCCTACTCTGGTTAATGATTTGTTCTACTTGTGGAGTCAGCTCTCCAAACATACGTACACACACTATTCCTCCTCTGCAGGATAAAAAAAAAACAACTGCAGGACTCCTTTTTCCCCTTCAAACTCAAGTTCTCTGAGGAGTACAACCTCAATGCAGTGACTCATCTGATTATGGGGATCAGTGTTTGACTGGAAAAGCTCCACTCTCAGGCACTCTACATTTGATTAGGGTAACTGCTCCTTAGCCAACATGATGGCCCTCGTAAAATGCATAACTAGCGTAATAAAAAGTCCCCTTGGGTTTACCGAGCAAGGACAGTCTGGCTCTCTGTGGTGGAGATCTTTTTATAGTTGTTTCTTCATGAGGAAGCATCTATAAATACCTCTGTTTGTTGCAAGGGCCGTGATGTCACCTTGTATAATACATCACAAATGTCCTATGGAACTTTCTGGCGCATACAAACTGCAGCCCGTTACAAACTTGTGCGTGCCCGTCTTATTTACACAGCCAGCCTCCGAGTGAAATCATGTTCTACCTTGGAGAGTGTAAGGCTTTACCGTACCTGTGAGGCAGCTTCTGCAGTAGTCGCCCCTGGCAGAATGATAACCCACAACTGTTATTAGAAGCCCTGCGGTGAGCGGCGCAGAGAGATCAGAGAGGGGGAGTTATGATGTTTTTTCTTTTCAGTGCTTGGCAGGAGTGACTCACGTGTGTGTGTGTGTGTGTGTGTGTGTGTGTGTGTGTGTGTGTGTGTGTGTGTGTGTGTGTGTGTGTGTGTGTGTGTGTGTGTGTGTGTGTGTGTGCTGTCACGACTGCTAGATCTCAGCACAGATACAGCACAACACCTGTCTTTCAAATTGTACCTGATCAGTTTTAAAAAGCTGCTAAATCTTGTTAGCGTAGCTACGCAGCATGAAGAAAATATGTAACGCTATTGCAGATGATGAAGCAGACAAATATTAATCTTGAACGCAGTCCAGAGACAAGCAAGAGAGAGAATGTAGAGTACAAAAAAAAACCCTGGACTTATTTTCCACCTCTGAAAGGGATAGTTCAGTTTTTTTTAAGTTGGGTTGTATGGTGTACTACTTATTCATAGTCACTTAATCACCTACAGAAATGTCAGTCTGCACGCCACCAATTTAGAGAATATGTATGTACTGCTGTGGACGGGGGGCAGCAACAAAACACTTTTTAGCCACCTAAGAAAAGGCCTACCTAAAACACTCAAAGACATTTTATAACTACCCTATATTGAGGGAATTGCCACCACTTCACTATTTTTGTTAGACAACCTGTTCCAATGGGGGAAGCCCTAAATAGCAAAATCTGGTCAAATTTCCAGAACCCACTGACAAAAACTGTAATTTTGGTAAATGCTGGAGGTGCTGATCTGAATTTGCGTTAATTGTTGCAATCGCAACATCACAACATCCTGAAGGACCTGACTAGCAAACTGATGGAGGCAGTGGTGAACCAGCAGCTCCTGTGTTCAGCAATATTAAATCACTGTTTTTCTCAATAGAGTCTGGCTTCTGTTCACTGTGGAAATTGCTGACTGACAGCAAGTTAAGGAGTGAAAATATTCTACATATAGTGAACGCTGATTTTAGGTGGCTAAAATACATTTTAGTGCTGATCCCTCCACAACAGTATATTGGCTAGCTTCCACTCCTGTTTGCTTCTCCAAACTGGGGGCGTGCCAACTGACATCCACTGTATATATTACACTGTCTTTGGATAAATAACCCATCTGAACTATCCATTGAAATTATCCATTTTCCTTATGAATATTTTTAATCTGCCACCCTCAATGGCCTGAGGAGGAATACTAGCTGTAAATTCTGATTCGGTGGCCAACTTTTTTTATATGCATATATGACATCTTGGATTGTTGCCTAGAAAAGTTTTTGGGTTTGAGTAAAGCTTTGGCAACTCAGCATGAGCCTGCACTGATTGACCCAAAGTTGAGTCATTGGAGTTGAAGAAGTTACACTGTTTGAATCACCCACTCCTCTGACACCATCCCAGCCTAAAATGATGAAAAACAAAGAAACATTGAGACAAAAAAATCCAATTTACTGAGAATTTTCAAACTTCATAATGATGTATTTGTTGGGATTGTATTGTATTATTGTCTGCCCCTGTTCAAACAAAGACAGTAGACACAGAGCTTTGGAGATGAAGCCACAACCTGAAAGACATCCAGAACCACTCGTACTAGTCTGTTGCATCACAGTCTGAAAGATTTCATCACCCTTGGTGCTTGTCAGAAGCCGCTATGAAAAATCCCTTTTCCCTGTGCGTTTATCACAAAGGAGAGCTGGGATATCATCAGCCGCCCAGACACAATAGCACAGGCCAGTGTCTTTGTGCCAGCCTGTCAAGGTCCTGGTGCCAACCTCCTCCAGCACTGCGCCGCCACCTCCAGCACATCTGGCTCGTTTATCACTCTGGCATTGCCCTCCTCTATTGCCCTGGTCACGGTTATCTTGGTGGGGAAGCTCGTTGTGTGACGGTCACCAGCTACGGGGGCAATCGTTTCCTCGATTATGAGCCAGGAGTCTCGGGAACACAAGAGATATCAAGAAAGAAGGATAGGGAAACTATGCTCTCACTTCCTTTCTTTTATCTGTCTTTGGTCTTTCTCACCTATACTGTGCCCTAAAAGCACTTGGGAATGGACGACTTGGCTTCACATTCAGAATTGAATGGTAGATGGCTGCAAACACAGAGAACAATGCAGCTTTTTTCTATTCATTTAAAAAATGACATCCACAGTGTAGCGAAAAAAAGATTGAAAAATCCTCCACATCACATGATCTGACCGCTGCCTCACAGCAGCCACAGACAATAAGGAAATGCAAATCAGCCGCAGTGTAGCAGAGGAGACAGATGCGCCTCGGCCGGCACTCCATTTCTCATCCTATTAACTCCCTAATCAGACTGAGATGGGATTTGAAATGAGACGAGGTAGGACGGAGGGAGAGTTACAAAGTGATAGATGGAGACAAAGGAAGGTGCGATGTTAGCGCTGCAGCCTATTGAGAAGGCAGAATGAGTCTTACACGCTGGGATCATAAGAGCATGATGTCTTTGTTCTTTTCCACTCTCAGTTTGTCAGTGGCTAAAACAAACAGGTTGATGAATGAGACTCCAGGCTTTAGACGGGGTCCGGGGAAATTGTTTGCTTTTGTTGCTGTATGGGGAGGCTCTGATCTCCCTGCTAAGCCTGAGGTGAACTGTGAAACTTTGGCAAGATGGATTTCATTAAACGGTGTTTGTTTAAATGTTGAGCAAAGAATTGTAAGCATTTACTTGACTGAATAACAAAGACGTCAGTGATTATACCTTGCGTTTAAAGCTTTAAATCAAAAGGTGTGAAATCAAATACAAAAATAAGGCTGGATTAGATGGTGCTCTCCCTAATCCTCAACACCTTCTGAAACTTTTACTTGTGCACCTGTGAAATTAAAGATAGAATTTCACTTGAGGCATACGGACAATAGAGGGATTTTATTGTGTTGTTAAAGTGTTTCCGGACTCCTCCTCCTCATTTGTCTCAATGAGCGCTGCAGGCACGCAAATTAAGTTCAGTGTAACCAGCTGACGACTTGAAGGATGTTGTGTCAATTATCTTGTATCAGAAGCATTCGGCTGTGAAATGATGCCCTCTGTTGCATGTCGTGCTTCATCCTCTGTACTTAGCCTTCATTCATGTGTCACTGGAAAGCCGAAAGACGGGCATGTTCAGAAGTTTCTGGTAAAACATTTTCTTATCCTAAACGTATCTTTTACAGAATAAATCAGATTCAGAAAACCATTTTAACTGCACAAACTTATTTTAAATTGTTCCATTCGACTTGGCATTGTCTGTTAGTGGGATTGATCCATGTGGTAGTCTTCAGAAAGTTGTTAGGTAGCTAGCTGCTATTGCTAAACTGATAAGAGTGACAAAAAATGGTAAAGTCCGGCTTCTTCGTCAGTCACCAAACAGCTTTAGGTACATTATCACTGCCCTCTGGCAAAACTCGCTATTGAAATTTGCACAACTTACCTCCACTGTAGCTCCAAAAATGTCATTTCCCTACACTGGATGAACGGGAGAAGCCAGGACAGTACTATATAAAAGTCCTGACAATGGTCAGCCGTCAGTGAGCATCTGCTTTTGCAGTGTGTCAACCTGCACAGCTGACACTAGTTGGCCCTTGTCAGATTTTTGGGAGGCCCAATTCAGCATGTTGCAGTGGCTTCAGAGCCAGTGGAGCCCATTGGAAAGTGAAATCACTCTTTTTTGCAGTTCATCTCAGCGCATGAGAAGAGAAATGGAAGCAAACAAATGACCCAAATTAAGAGGCATGACACAAAAAAAAAATTAAACCTTGTGTCATTGTACGTTAGCAAACGGTAAAAATCATTGGCACTTTCAACATCCATCAAATTTGTCTCTCAGAAACTTCCATTTTCACATGCACTCTCCAACATTACTCTTCAGCGATCTGCTTCCAGGAAATGTGATTCATTTGTCATTTTTATAAGAGGGATTATCATTATATAAGAGGGATCATACAAGTGACAATATATTCTAATTTGCTCTGCAAAGTAACTGGTCTATGCTTGTTTTGTTTTTTTGTTTTTTTTTGTTTTTTGTGTGGGATGAGACATACTTCGTCCGTAAATCCTACCTCTCGGATCTGATGTCCAATCAAAATTCTGCGGCGTCTGCGGTGCCTGGCACAGTCACATTTTTCAAGAGGCGTGCAGCACGTCTCTGCAGCTCTCTGGGAGCCCCGTAAACCATCTCTGCTGCTCTGTCAAAGCTCTGCACATGCTGTTCCAGAGAAGTGTTAGTAATTACCAGACACCAATCAGATTTGTGGTCCAGTCAACTGGGACACATATGTGGCATCAAATTTGTATGTAGATTTTATCCAGATACAAGACATTTGCAGTAACAAGTGTTAATAGGCCTTTTAATCATTTGGAGAGGGCAATTAAAAATGAATCTTTGCAAGTGGTTCTTGCATGAGGTCCATTGTGTTTTGGTATTTGGAACATGCATTTAAGATGTTCATAATTATCTCAAATAGCACAAATTAATTCTTTCAAGTAGCTGAAACAAAACCGACAAATTTGATTAAGAATGCTGTCACTATATCACAAACAGGAAGTGCTTTTAATGTCACGTTAGCACCACTGGCACCTTTCGGCTTTTATCAGCTGTCCTGGTGGACAGCAAGCAAACGTCAACCTGTGACCCGTCTCATTACAGGTCTTTGTGCCAGCAGCAGCAGCGCCTTCACGGAGAGAACTACGGGGTAATTAGGTCACTCTATCAAAGTCAGCCCTCTCAATGCCAACCAGTGCTGCTTTCTGATGACTTGGGCGAGTCGCGCCAAGTCAGCAGAATCCAGTACACATTAGAGAGCTGGAAAAAGCACTGGATGCATGCCTCGTTGTAGCTTCCATCACAATTTAGCATGTCACTGGTAATGCATCAAATATGAGCGCCGCTGGATGTGCATTGTGCAAACGCAGTGCGTCCAGAACTTTGAAGGCCTTTCCATGCACACGTCGCTGAGAATGAATCGCTCCACAGTGGGGTGATAAAGCTCCCAACTCAAATCTAAAGCAAGAAAAATAACGTTTTAATATTTGAATGATCTTTTAAATTTTAAGGTTGGCAGGTCATACTAAAAATAGATTTCAACATTTTGATTTTGATTCCAGTTTCTCAAACAAAGTGGTGGAAATCCCATGCATGATTGACCCAGTATGCTGGAAAGAGTTAGAGGCAGTTTAAATTGGACTTGACTTTAACTAGAAAAGTCCGGAAGATTGAACCCCCGCTGTCTTGCGTCAGTCCACAGCAGCTTTAAACACTGCGCGTATGAAGTCAGCCGTATCCCGCTGTTTCTTCAGACATGTTTTAAACACCATGCACGCTACAGTGTCAACAGGCAGACCACACACTTCTGGGATTAATAAAAACGAGAGCTAATAATGAATGGCACCGTTAAAAGATGAGGGCTTGGGAGCGTAATACTGTATGTTTATGTGCGGAAAGAGAGAAATGGAGAGAATGAGAGAGGGGTTAGTTCAAGAAGTGGATAATAAAGTGAAAGTGAATAAAAAGCAGGAGAGGGGAAAGCCACAGAAATTGACGCTGAATTTCCAAATGAGGATCCAAAGTGGAGGAGATATGTGGACGGTTCAAAGGCTTGGAGCGAGCGGGATGTTAGATTTGACAGTTGGCAGGGGATTATGCCAGCCGTCCTCCATGGATACACACAGATCACATGGAGGCCAATCAATCATAGCCAAAACCTGTTCCCAGGAATTTAAGTTAGACAGCAGGAAAGCTGAAAACAGGGAAATTAGAAGAAGACAAAGTAAATACAGAAAGCACCCCTCTGGATTAGCCATTTCGGCTAACTGCATTTGGATTTAAGTCCAGGGCAATATGCGATTTGATACTCTCTTTTTTCTCCCCCAGACTTTGTGCTAGCATTAGCCATAGTTTAAATGGGCATGCATATAAGAAAACTTTGTTACAAAAGGCAATTTGGCTGTGACAGAATTTTTGTTTCTATTTATGGAAGCCTGACACCATAGAACTTTTGAAGAGATTTCACTGTCAGACAAATTTTCATTGTTGGAATAAAATAATGGGATTTTTATCTCAGTTGCTGTGCCCTCCAGTGGTCATGATTGTTTGGTGGAAAGCAGCCATAAAGTATTTTTTTAATCATTTTGCTGTTCTGACAAAATCGAAAACGTCTAATATTATTGTGAGTTTTTCATCTTGTCTCATGTTTATAGTGAAGAATAGCTGTGCTCTTTCCAGCACCAAACAAGAAGCAGCAAACTGGGTAGACAGTAAATATGGAGGGGGTCTCTGAGGAGGCACAATAGTCATATTCGGAATAATAGGGGAATATTGGTGTGCATGTAACTATAGCTATTGTCTTAAGATGTGAAAGGGTGTCAGACTTTAGTACTTTTAAAGTCTTCTAGTGTGTGGTAGAGGGACATGTAGAAGCAGATCTTTTGTTGTAGCAGTCTTGTCTGTTAAACCCAGGTGTGACTCCTAACCTTAATTAGCTCTTCCTGGTGTTGAACATGTAGCTTACAGGAACACTTGAATGTGGCAGGGCCATCGTTAATGTAATTAGTTACACCTGTACTGCTCCCACCAGAAATCAAAGTTTGCACCATGAGAGACATCCAGGAAATGTCTAGAATTTAGGTATTTTTTTAACTTTATCCAAAGAGCAAATTCACAGATACCCATAAGAGCTGTAGGTGTCTATTTTATGCTTCATTATAAGCACTGTTCTTACTTAAAGTGTATGTACAAATCAATAATATACTTTGAAAACACCACAAAAGCACAAAGACAGCACATTTTAAGGGCTGTATTAGTCAGGGTAGTGCCCTGCCAATATTCCTCGACCATAGAGCGTCAATGTAAGCTGGAATTGTTGGGAAATCAATAAATCAGGAGAGGTTGAAAGACTTTTTAGGGCAATTAAAGGGTGCAGTTGAGTGGGGAATGATTTAGTTGTTAGAAGAGGATGTTGGTTATTGAAGATCTATTTTCAACCGACCACAGACGACTCTACTGAGTGAAGAGCGAAGGTTTTACCAGACTTCAGCAGTATAGGAAATAATACAGTGTCATGCCATTGATCTGATGGCCCAAAATTCCAAAGCCCCATTACTCCGAAAAATATTCCATTGGACCAAGAGCCCATTTCTCTGACAGCCCGTTATACAAAAATACACACTCCCTGCAGTTAGTTTTAGTTTCCCAGCAGTGTTTGAGTCACCAACCCTGGTTGTTTTTACCAACCCTCTGTGTTTTTCAGTAGCTTTTAAGCCACAGATTTTGGGAGTTTTTATCCACTTTTTGTGTCTTTCTGGCACTGTTTGAGCAATTGATCCTGGGTTGGTCTTTGCAGTGTTTCCTGGCTGAATTTAAGTCAGGGACCTGGGTATTTTTTAATGATACTTCATAATATTTGCCAGTGGAATTTGAGCCATAGATCCCAGTTTTTTTTACCCACTTTTTGTGGCATTTCTCAAGGGCATTCGAGCCACAAACCCTCAGTTTTTTTCACCAACAGTTTACAGAGTTTCCTGTCAGCTTTTGAGCCATCGATCCCGTTTTTTTTTTTTTTTTAGCAACCCTTTGTGGTGTTTCCTGATGGAATTTGAGCCATAAACCAACCCTTAATGGTTTTCCCATCTGCATTTGAGCCACGGATGCTAGGTGTTTTTACTCACCTTTTGCAGTGTTTCTCAGGGGCATTTGAGCCACTGCACCTGGGTGTTTTTCACCAACCTGTCTCTGCTTTTCCAGCAATTTTATGTACCAAACATTGATGTTTTAAGCCAAAACATGATATTTTCCAAACAATACGCAATTGGTTCCTGGGCCTACAACCTCACATTCACCACAGAGTCATTAACAAATGTAATGTATTTGTGATGTATGTGTTTACAGACACATGCATTGCAAACATAACAGGCATATGCATTACAAACAGGGCAGTTGGTCCAACTAGATGAACTAGATTACTTGGACTAACAGGGCTACAGAATTCTGGGCCTTCGTAGCAATGGAAAGTCCTCAACAAAACCAGCAATCCTTTCACTTCATGTCTTCTTCAATAACCAACCTACAATCTGTTGCTTCTAAACATGCTAACAAAAAAGCATTTGTTAAGTTGTCCATTTACTTGCTGCTGAGTTTGTAAATTCATGGTCATACATCATTGAAAAGCAGAAACACCCATTGCTGTAGCACGCTTGCAGTCCAAGTTGCATGATTGATCAGGAAGTCAATTAAGGAACGATTTAGGAATAGACAAGGCGGCAAGGGGTAAAATGAAGCTCATTCACGTAAATGCCACAAATAACTCTCTTGCTGGAATTGGCTTATCTTCTGATACCAAGCAGAATTGGATTTTTCAGACAGTTTCCTCCCTTGACAGGCAATGTGGGCTAATCCATCAATAAACACATCCCCCCTACCCCCTTTTTGTGTATAAGGCACTCTCTCTTATCCTTTGTGAACCACCTTTCAGCATCCCAATCAATATCCAATTTTTTTCCACTCTGACTTCCTTTCAGAGTGCTCCGAAATGTTGAACTCCTTGAACTGGCCCTTTTCCATCTTACTGTTGACAAGTGGCTTTCTGTAACTAGCTGCACTCTTCCTCGGATAATCTCATGGGGGAATATGCCTTTCCAATTCAGATGTGAAGAAATAAACTGGAGCCTGCAGGTCACACGAGTCAATGCTAAACCTCTTATTCTAATCCTAACATGGGCTTGTTATGGATAACTTGTGTTTTCCATCATGTTTCTTGAAGGCGTGCACAAGCTTACTTGGGCATGCGAATTGTAAGAGAGGGGATATTTGCCTCAAAAGTTTATTAATGAGACAAATGAAAGCTTGTTCTCTGTAGCTTTTTATCTGCCTATTGTGCAATTCATTCAGAGGGGATTATACAGAGTTTAAATTATTACTGCGGTAGAGTAAACTCACTTAAGAGATAAAAAGAAATGCCGGGCTACATTGGATCAACACTTTGAGTAATAGAGACTCCTATGATGGCGATTATCAGTTACATCAAAGCTAAACCTGATAACTCAACTACTCCACGACTAATATGTAATCTTCTCCTGTCCTGTGCTATAATACCACAGTATAAACAGCATTTACATTATGAAAGCATGCATTTGTGTATGTGCACAGCTCTAATTCCCCCTGGACAGGTTCAAACAGAGTTCATATTACATATCACGGATGCTCAGAAAGAATAAATGGGCTCAGAAATTAGGAGGTGAGCAGCATCTCTCTGCTCATCACTTGTGATGTTATGCCAGAGTCAGTCCATTAGGTAAACTGTGGGAGAAACATGAGTTACAAGCACTTTTTGGTCAGGACTGCGCCAGGCTATCTCTGTCAATACTCCTCTATGGCATTTCCATTTTGGTATTTAATGAAATAAATTAAATCAGATTTCCTCAATCTTGGCAAAAACATGTACCACTTAAACAGATTTAGGGAGGAATTTATCTCAGAAAGCTTTTCAAAATGTGATATTTAAGAAATTAGGTAAAGTACTCAAGTTCTCGATTGGGATGTCAGTGTTTGTTAAATGCAGAGTTTTTTTTGTTTTTTTTTTAAAAAAAAAAAACATATGGTATATTAAAATGTACATATTCTTGGATGGGGCGCAATTATGTAACATTCAGATAACATTCAACGTTTTTAAATTGTACTCACTTGATTTAATGTCACAGGTAGAAGAGTTACCAGTAGTAACGCACGGGTCACTGCCCATTACGAGAGCAAATTCGCCCAGCCCAGCTCGTAAACATGTGGTAATCAGTCACCCAAACCTGACAAATCCACAAACTGGAGCTGAAGGTTTCTGGTAAAGGATCTGCTTGTTGTTGGCTATATTGTATGTAATTTCTAATAAATATCACAATGTAAAACGTGTTTTAGCAAGTACTTACCCATCTTAGAAGTGCTGACATCTTAAGTATGATCTCGGGTGTACAGTTTATATCTTATGTGGTTTGTTTACATGATGTAATAGAAGTGCATATTTAACAAATTAAGTTTGGACATAGAGACGTTTCCTTGCTCGCTGTGTGGGCGTATTTTTACCGGTCATTAAAATATGTCTGACTTCCTGGTCAACAATCAGAAAAGAGGTGAGAAAAAAAACAAGACTTACGCAAGACACTTACGCTGGTGAGCATGATTACAAACAACAGCTAACTCCAATCTAATAGTCCTGCATAGTGAAAGTACTTAAAATGCCTATCCTCAAGAAGAAGTCTGACATCAGAGCATCTAACAGACAGAAAATGTCTTGCTTCCATCAGTTCTGTGGTTTCACATTTGCATTTCTCTCCCTACTGTCACAGACAAATGCAATTTTACAAGCTAATGATCAAAGGTCAAGAGGTCAAGGAGGCAATCGAACAACCTTGTCACGTCTTAGCAACTGTAACTCAAACTGGAGACATATATGCAGCACATTGTGAAGCAACTGAAATGAATTATACTTTTGACCCTAGAGAGTATCACATAGTTCCCGAATCTAATTTATGCACCAAAGATGCCCTCTATGTTTCCTTCCAAGTATGTATCAATACAGGCATTAGGAGTTTAACACGATTTTCAGTTTATGAAGGGAGCATTCAGTTGAGGTTGCAGCGAGTCCCTGGTTGGCGTGTGACAGTTAGTTTAAAGGTGTTGCGTGACAGAGGAGCTAATGGTGATCATGCTGCAGAATTAATGCTCTTATGAGATGCAAACAGCATCTACATACCAACACAATGAGTCCTAAGCTGATTACCAGTCACACTCACTGCAATCCTGACAGGCAACAAGGAAAGACTTAGAGCGAGAGCTTTAAATTTACTTCAAAGTTGACCCCAACTGAGTCAGAGCTGAGGCGAGTGTGGTTTACTAATATATGGAAAACTGTTGAAATAATCTTTTCTTCACGTCTTTGTGGAAGTGCGTTTTGGTTTTTCCTCTGTTATCCACCATAAAGCATTCTTGACATTTAAGAATTTATTGGCAAACCAAATGCAAAATTCCAATTTGAATCTGACATATCCCATTAAAAAATCATTATTTCTTGATGTAAATAGCCACATTGTTGACGACAGAAAGTGACATCCATTACAGTGCACAGCTGTCCAAATCCCAATGTGTCTTTCACCAGCTTGAACATGTCATATTTCACTATTTTCATGTAAACAGAGCTGTGTTGTTTCTGGCTGTGGTGCATTTTAATTTTAAGAAGTATGCTAGTGTTACAAAGGACTGTATAATTGTATGTGATTGCGGTTTATGCCCCAGGCAGCTATCAAAAACATTCCAGGGATTGCTTTGCATAGTTTCTCTTTCTATAGTGGGGTTAAGCTTTTTTTTAGAGAGGTCTTTATAAATCAAACTCTAACAGCTCATACTGAAAGACTGGAGCATCCTTCTTAATAACATGTTGTCTACAGAGACCACTAATGCATTTTTAGAACCATTGTTGCTCTGATTTAGCTCTGATCCAGACCCTTAACTTGGCTAAAATAGCCTCCTAAAATGAAAACAAATTCAGGTGCTCAGGAACGCAGACAAATATATCGTGGCTGTGACTGAGCTCCTCAGTACTGAAATGTTGGTTTAGGTGTTTTTCTTTAGCATGACTTTTATTTCTCCTCTCTTTTTAGAAAAAGAACATCAGTGTTATGCTGAGTCTTGGCGTGCTGGCCTCCTGGGGAGTGATTCTGTTGTCAGCTCGCCTCTACTGGATGGGCAACAAGCCTCCCAACTTCTCCAACTCGGACAACCCCGCGGCTGACTCGCCGCATTTTCTCACGCGGACGCTAACGTTCCTGCACCTGCCGGCCGCCAATGCCTGGCTGCTGCTCTGCCCGGACAAGCTCAGCTTTGATTGGTCCATGGACGCCGTGCCCTTGGTCAGGTCCCTAGCTGACTGGAGGAACTTTCACACTGTTGCCTTTTATGGTGGATTTATCCTCCTGGGTTTGTTTGGCCTCCGTGGCCCCACCTCCAAAGCCAAGGAGAGCAATGGGAAAGCATTTGTCACCAATGGGAAGTCAATCACCAATGGGAATGGTTACCATGCCCCTGACACAAACCATAACATAGATCAGGGGCCGCCAAAGACCGCCCTGAATGGGTCAGCTGGACTCCATCACTGCCCTCCACGGACATCCTTGCCCCCTACAGAAAACTTAGTACTATTTTCATTAGGCATCCTCTTGTTGCCTTTCATCCCAGCCACAAACCTGTTCTTTTATGTAGGTTTTGTAATTGCAGAGAGGGTACTTTACATTCCCAGTGTAGGCTTTTGTTTGCTGGTTGCTGCTGGTGCAAGAACCCTGTATGTCAGACTGAGGACTAGAGGCTGCAAGGCCTTACTGTTGTGTCTCTGTGCGGGACTCGTGCTGCTGAATGGACTCAGAACTGTTCAAAGAAACAGAGACTGGAGCAATGAGGAGAACCTCTACAAGTCTGGGATTAGTGTGAATCCCGCAAAAGGTAAGTTACACCCAGAGATGGGTATCAAATCTCAAAGCCTTTTGACTACATCCAGTGACTGTATGGACGGTATGACAGCTCCCCAAAAAGTTAAGACAAAACATCTTGATCACATCTTTCACCTAGGAGACCGCTATTTGTCTCCTGGCTGAAACTATAAGTCATTGTGGACTCATTCTACATTTACACAAGTCACCTTACAATGTCCTTACATCCCGTACAAAACAGGGCCAGTTTTTCTAAACCACCACCAGTTTTGGTGCGTAATCCCTACCGTCCCACCACCAGGTAATGCATTATTCAGAGGTCATGGTCTGAGATCATGTTGAACACGATACTGCAGCTCCAGTTTCATATAGCTGCTGCGCAGACTCTGGCTCCAAAACCCCAAGGAAAGATGGCAGCAGCCATATCCAGGATATTTTGGCTTCATTTTTGTACAGTGGGAGGAGGTGGGAATGCGTTGTCTATCTCTGTAAATGGTCTACAGTACAAACTTAAATCTGCACTGAGCATTAAAAATGATCAAGAACCAAAAGCTGATTTAAACAAGACTAACATTTGAACAAAGAAATAAATCATTCTACGTATAAATGAAAATTTGGATTCATAAGCAATAAAACAAACACTTGTTCAATTGTATTCACTCGGAAAATATGTTGCTTTATATAGATAGATATTATATGAGGAAGGAAATACATTAAATACACTTATTAAACCTCATAGAACCCAAAATTACTTTTTGGTCCACTGGCCAAATGGCTAATGAATGTTCAAATTTTACCAGTTTTACCAGCATTTGGCCAGTGCATGGTACTTTGTACCCTGCACAAGGATACACTAAATGCATTTTGGTAAGAAACACTGAATGCAAACATAACTATTGTTTATTCACAAAAAAAATACCCACAGAGCACCTTTAATACTTTCTTTACTGAAGGAAAAAGTTCTTGCACAAGTAATAAAATTAAATCTCAACATTAAATTTCAGAAGTTTGGCTTATTTCATTAAATGGGAAAAAGAGGTTTGTCTCCTTAAGCTGTGTGTCTCTTGAAAGGTGTGAAAAAGCAGGAAAGTATATCAGAAAATGACAGAAAGTAACATATCTGCTTGGGGAACTGCAGCACAGTCAAATCCACAGAGGAAACCCCAAAATATGACTTTCTGCTCCTTCATGCAAGACTTGTTTTGAAATTGCTGAATTTAAATGCAGAAATAACATGAAAGCAACTAACATCCATGAACAGAAGCAGTATAACTATGTACACATGCTTAACAGAGACTTGTGTGATATTTGTTATTTAGTCATCTGATTACAAATTGATGGAAATAACTCAGTTTTTATATGAATGCCAACCTGTTTTTCCATTCCACTGTTTTGACTGACACATGTCTCTTGTAGCCTGGGGAAACTTGGGGAATGTACTGAAGAATCAGGGCAAGATGGCGGAGGCGGAGAAGGCATACAGAAACGCTCTGCACCACCGAGGAAACATGGCTGACATGCTGTATAACCTGTGAGTGTTAAAGACGCCCCTCTACCCCTCCTCCTGTTTGCAAAGTCTTGACACGAACGGCTTCCGATTCCTCCCATCCATCACTTGAGATTTCCGTGGCAATAACAAGAAAGCCGGAAAGGAGAGAAGGGGGAAAAGCCACACTGACAGAGAGAGTGACAGACAGGAAGAACTTAAAAGACAACAAAAATAGATCTGATACACAAGGAGAGAAGCAAGAGCAACTCGCTAAGCATGATGCAAGAGTGCGACAAAGAAGAAATAACTTTGTGCGTCCCTGGTGGCTCTTTGTACCCTCTGCTACTGATTTGATTAGTCTTGGTTTTTGAGGCCTGTGGGAGGACACAAAGCCGCTTCCAATTCTGCAACATATAGAGTGTCAAAGGTGCCAAAACCTCACAGCAGACCCATGTCTCTTGCTCTCATGCTGACACTGTTTTCTCTTCTCTCACTCTTTTCTGCTCCCTCTCAAGTTACGGGTGTGAGGAAGCTGGCAAAGCAACATAGGGAGACAGAAAAAACCGAGTGATGATGTTTTTGCATTCTTTCTAACTGAGGTGCTATTTGAATATGATGGATGGTTGGGTATATTGGGGATTATGCATGGGTATATTGGGTAAAAGACACAAGCTGCTACAGTTTTTGTTGTTGTATCCTCAGCTTTCACCCTAAGTCCCCTCATCACTTTGACGCGCTATAATTTTCACAAATTTAAAATAGCAAGCAAATCCTCTGTTATGCAGTGTATGTCTTACATTTTTTGCCTTTTTTTGTCTGCTAGTGGCTTGCTGCTGCAGGAGAATGAGCGTTTTTCTGAAGCGCTGCATTATTACAAGCTGGCCATTGGGAGTCGGCCAACACTGGCATGTAAGTAAAAAAAGCTCAAAGTCTCATTTTGTACCGGCGGTCATGAGGAGAAGAGTTATTGAAGATTAAATGTTTTCACACAATTTCCAATTTTTGTCTTTGATTAAAGTAAAAGCTGGCGTAGGCAGTTATCTGGAAAAGGCAAGAAAAGGACAGGATCTAAAAACACACCATTCTGCTGCAACACTCCCCTCTCTGTCCTTGGATCTGTCTCAGAAACTGAAGCAACAGCGTTGAGTCTTTTGCTTCGATTAGCAATTGTTGCCAACTCTTTTCCTATGAAAGTGGCTAGCACTAGCTCCAACAGTTGCAAAAACAGATGATGTCATATGCTCATGCGCATATTGGTGAAATCATTGGGCATTAATGGAAGCATGAAACTTTGCTGAATTAGATTTAGTAGAAAAATCCTCAACAAAACATTCGAATTAATGGTTTGAGAGCTGTGACAGTTGTATTATATTGCACAACTCTCTCATGCTTCCAATCCAAAGAGTGAGAGCGTCAACATTACCATAAAAACTCAGTACAGCCAAACTCCCACAGCTCAACCAGAAGCGTGCATGTGAATGAATTACAGTATATTTCTCTCTTTTTCTTTTATGGTCTGATTCAGCTTTGCTGAATATGTCACAAGTAGCTTTTTAGAACGAAAAAAAAATCACTAAAATTGCCAATATGGCAGAAGGCTAAACCATTAACATAATTTTCTCTCCATTTCTAAAACAATTAACACATATCAACACATGTTTTACTTTGTTGTCAGACTCTCTTTGATATGTCCGTCTTCCTTTTTCGTTGCTTTTCAGTTTAGGGAGTTGTTGCCAAAGCTGGAATAGTAGGTTTCTTTGTAGGATTCTCTGCCATTGAATCTCACCAAAAGGATGCGCTCATGCATCTGCATTTGTAGAACAGCCAATAGTAACACCCTCTCTCTGAAATTACTTGTGATTGACCAAAGTCTCCTGCTACAGCCTGAAAACAGAGCGAAGAGGAGGTGCAAAAAGTTTTCTCCCAGACCATTTAAATTCCAATGTGCTGAAAGGTTATTATAGGATTTTTGCCCAATAACACCAAAATAAAACTGCCTACACCAGCTTTAAAGATCTGTTATTGGATCACTATTATGCTCCAAACTGAATGCTGAATAAGATGTTCTTTTGCCACATGCTTATTTGGAAAACCATATTCAGGTCATTTCAGCTTGACAGTGAAATGATGAGATTCAATTTCACACTTGAGTGCTCGTGTGTGAGATGAGGGTGTGTCTTTTACTGTACCAAGGACAATTTTAAAAGAAAGGACAGGTTTCTAGACTGCTTTTTTCCACTTCATAAGCTATCTTTGATTATTTCTTAGGTTAACCTCCTTTTAGACAAATGTATTTCTTCTTCTTACTTATTTTTCTTATGGTAATTTAATCTGTCTTTGACCTCTGTCTTGTCTGCTTTTGATATATTGTTTGTTCATTTTTCACCAACTATCTGTAAATCTTAAACATTTTCTCCACTTTTGAATACTCTAATACTCTTTACAGTTATGTGTTTTACTGAGTTGATTACTTGTATAGCACATTTGGATTTGTAAAAGAAGCCACATCTTTAGTTTAATAGCAACAGGAAATTACTTTCATGTAGTTTTTCGGATTCTAGTGTTTGTCTAAAACCTATTTATGAATGTATGACTGATAGCAGGCTGTCAATTAATTAATTTCCTCTTCTCCTCACAGCGGCCTACTTGAACACAGGAATCATCCTGATGAACCAAGGCAACCTGGAGGAGGCCAAACGCACCTTTCTGACCTGTGCCGACATTCCAGATGAGAACTTGAAGGACCCCCACGCCCACAAGAGCTCCGTCACCAGCTGCCTGTACAACCTGGGAAAACTGCTCCATGAGCAGGGCCAGCAGGAGGTTAGAAACTGTGCACATAATGAAGTCTGTTTTGCACAAACTCCCTGATCAATTACAGGGACTGTATAATGCTGATGTAAAACAAAAACTGGACTTGCTAAGTTAACTTTTTTCCCCTCTCCACTTCAGGAGGCCCTGTCTATTTATAGGGAAGCAGTACTGAAAATGCCCAGACAGTTTGCACCACACAGCCTTTTCAACATGATGGGTAAGTTACTGTTGGAGCCTGTTTCACCCTGAATATTTGAATCTGAATATAATAATGCAGAGACTGAAATTCAGAGAAAACATTTTCTTCCAGATATCTTGAGATGAGAGGTCAAGGGACCCCTTTGAAAATGGCTTTGCCAGTTGCTTCTTCACCAAAATTTAGCCTAAATAAAGACTGTTATTTAGTACCATTTCTTAACAAGCAATGCCAAAATGGTTGTTACCAGTGACAACACAAGATACCACCTTCCTGCCAGCTCAAAAAATACGTGTGCCACAACCTCTTGAAGAAAGTAATGTCGGCCTCCGAGTATTTTTGCCTTGGGGGGCAGCAGTTATTTCAGGGGAACCATGGAGGCATTACTAATTCAATATTTTACTACTCTGCGATACTTGCTCTAAAATACTAATTTGTTTTTTGATGAGGTAACATAACCATTTGACAAATGTAAATATGAAGAAGAACGTCATGCTTGTTTTATGAGGAGTAAAACAGTCTAGTCCTGGGACAAGTTTGGCAAGAGCTTATGTATTTTTATCGTGTTTGTTTCCATTTTAGATGTTTGTCTTCCATTTTATCTGATCCTTGAATTGAATTCAACAAACTGACATTAACTCACCGCCAAAAACAACCTTCAGAGGACTTGAACCACCTGTTTGATTCCAACACTGCACAGACATTTTGTCCTCTTGCAGAGGACTGAAGCTAATCCGTGCAATAAATCACATCCCTCTCTTTGTTATTGTAACACTAATTACATTATTGGAAGCTCATCCTGACGGCATAGCTGAGATTGCGGGGAGATGTCTGCAAATATTCTTTGGGCAAGCTAAATGAGAATGGGAAGTGTGTTTTGTCAGGTGGAAGAAGGGCAGTGTTTGCATTAGTGCGATGTCCAGGGGATTCTTTGTTTAAACTGATGTCATTTTACCCCAGGGGCCGACAGCAGGACCTCAGATCAAACAGACTCTCACAGAGCTTGAAACACAACAATTGTTCTTTCAGAGAAAACTGTTTTTGACACTACTTTGTGGTATGTATTCAGCATGTGAGGAATGCCGACCTTATGGATAAGAGGCAGATCATCTGTCTTACACCTGTTAGGAAAAAAAACAACAGACAGGAGAGATTTTTTCTTTTGAGAATCAGTGTAATTAGAAGTTTTTATATTTGCAGAAGCTCTGAGAATACAATCCAAATATGTTTACAAATTAAACTAAACCCGCTAACAAGGAAACTGGGGTGCTTCAGTTTTGTAAATATTGATAATATTCTTTATTTATAAATTTTTATGAAAATATGCAAGCCCTAAAGACATATGTTCTGAGAAAGATGATTACGTCTACTATTATTATGGTTATATTTTGACTCCTATTCTTTGTTCTTGTACCAGGAGAGGCCTACATGAGACTGAACCGGCTGGAGGAAGCAGGCCACTGGTACAGAGAGTCCCTCAGGGCCAAGCCTGACCATATCCCTGCCCACCTCACTTATGGCAAACTCCTGTCCATCATCGTAAGTCTCATTGCTGACACACACACCGAGAATCATGAGGCGAGCCTGAGCATTATCTTAGTAACAATTGCGGTGGTTAACTACCTGGCAGAGTGTAATTGAACGGGACCTGAAGTGGCAGAGTGGAGCGATGAATAATGCATATTGAGTGATTTATGGGAGCAAGGCGAACCCAAACTATTGATTCCCCTGCAGAGCCTGGAGAACAGTGATAATTGTTATGAGGTGTGAGCTCCTGACTGTGAAAGATGCATGCCAAACAAACATTCCCTCCCTGATCAGAAGTCAGCAAGAGGGACTGTGATGCATTCATGAATATAGTGTTTGACCTCCAGAGCTACTGGTTGGATGAATAGGGGATCACAGTGTGAAAGACGAAATTATAGAAACCATAAATGCTTTTTGGGTGGCCTTGGATCGCCCCTGATCCAGAACTGATGCCAAATAGCTTCAAAGGCCGCCAAATAGTAGCTGCATAAATTCACGTCTGAAGGTCACAGACGTTGGGAGTTTGTCTGGTGTGGATGAAAGATATCCCTCTGTGATTGGATGACTTCCAGATTGTCTGCTTTTTTTTCTGTCTCTCACTGTGTGGATGAGTGTTAGAAGACATCAAGGGCACAAAAGTTTGCCCAACTTTCCTAAATGTTACCTTGCCCTTTTAATGTTTTGTTTTTTTGCCAGCCCGGTCGCCAGAGGAAAATGTTGGCGTTGAACATTTTCTGCAAACCATGCATATTTTACATTTGCATGTTTTATATGAATGCTATCAACGTTTCTAGAGTGATGTAATGTATGAGATGACTTGGCATCATTAGGTGGAGGAGATGGAGGATGTGCATTGTAAAGTGCATTGAAAAGCGTTTGTTTTTACCAAGGTGCGTTGTGAGGGGATTTTGCAACAGAATGACATTGTTTTTTAACAGACCTATTGCTGCATTTCCTACTGGGATAGTATGCTTATGGGATACCATAACCAAGGGTTTTTTGTGCCTTAACTTAATCACACATTGACCACAACATTGTTGAAGCGTAACATTTTAACATATCAGCTACATAATAACATTTAAATGTTCGTGAGATTCAGTTTTTTTCTGGCGATTGACTTGTTTCTTTCTGCAAGACAAACTCACTTCCTATCCTCCTACCACCTCTCCCATCCCACCAAAACACAAACACATTTATGTGACAACAGATGTGTTCACAGCTGAGTCAAGTTTACATGTGGGAGTTGAACTGTGTGCCCTCTGCAACCCTTCTATACACGTTTGACCTCCCCCCTTCCACAGCCCGGGTGCTGAGGAAACCAACCTGCAGTGTCTGACATACTTGCAGCTGCAACCCTCACAGGCTTTAAACCTTCGTTCTGATCATTTCCTGTCTTTGTGAAAGATTTGAAGATATACATAGCACACACACAAACACACGTACGGTAAAGCACAGGTTCAGATTCGAGTCGCCCAGTGTGGCTGGACATCTGCTGTGCTCCCTGAGGCTCAGGGCTGCAGATCCATGCAGGGCCCTTCACTCTCAGAGAGGCCCCCTCCACTACTACAGGGCTTAAGGAACAGGAGATTGGATGGACCCTGGACAATGGGCCAGTGGACAGGCTTATAATGCAATTACTCTCCTTCCTTATTGAATCAGTCCATCAGCTACATTTTTGGCTGTCCTGACGGAGTCAGTCGACAATGCAGACATGGGGAGGAAAGGTCAAACTGAAGTCTTGTACTGTGGTTCACCCCAATCTTTGCTGTAGTGCTGTTTTTCTTACTTCGTGTCAACTTTCAAAGTGTCCATCTCCCCCTTCTTCATTCTTTGAAACCTTAACAAGAAATGGCCCAAAAATTAGTAAGAGATTAGTAAAAAGTTACACAAAAAACACATAAAAAAAGTAGCAAAGAAAGAGAGATTTAACCCTTTTAAAAGCTCCTGCTTTTAAAAGGGTTAAATCCACATAGTAATAATAATAAAGCTGGAACCTGATAGTCTTGCACACATCCTCATCCATCAGCAAATAACAAGTGCATCTCCTAAAGCCACTAATTTGGCTCATTCTCGCAAAGGTCAAAGTACTTACGAATTGGTCAAGTGTAATATTAGAGCCCTGCTGTCTGTCAGAGATCTCTTGCTGGAGTCAGAGGGGTGTGGTAAAAAGTTGTGGTCAGTCAACACTAAGATGATTTATGAATTTGAACTCTGTGTTTTAATATACATTTTAGCCTCTCACTGTGAAAGACCACTCAGTAATGTGAAAACTGATGAATATAAACGCCACAAAATTGTCCTCTGATAGTTGCTTCAAAAACGTAATTAACACTGACCTGAAAACTTTTATAAATCTCTTCAATGACAACTTCTGCCAACCGAACTGGACTCAAATGCTCTACTCTCAGTTCTGATGGATGTCCGGGGAAAAGGGTTAATTGAATGTGAAGAGAAAAGCGGCAAAGAAAATGTGAAATAAGCCATTGAAGCACCGACATTCGCTCATTCATTGAGAGAGATTGCGGGCATGGGAGAAAGCTAATGAAGCAGACCTAATAGGCCTCTCAGTTCTTCTTGCATGGCAAGTCCTTTGGCAATATGGAAGCAATCAGTGCTGAAGCATGAAACAAAAGGGGAGGAGTAACTAAGCCTCATGCACATAGAGGCTGTATGTTTCTCAGTTGGGTTGCAGGTACACACACACACACGCATGCCTTGGTTAAGCAAAGGTTATGCATGGAAGGTGGGGTACCGTATTCTTTATGAGCATCAGTTTCCTGCTGTTACCTCGCCTCAACCGATGCATGTCGGCGCACTAAAATAACTCAAAGCAGATACAGTTAAATGGAGGGAGGTTTTGTAGCTATGTGTCTGTGTTTGCATTTGGGATATAAGACATTCATGCACGTTTTATGTTGCACTACAGCAGTGCCCACTAACAATGTGCTTCTTCAAAACGGGCTGATTATTTGACCTCTGATATTGCTTGCTCAACATGTTTTCGTATGCCCTTGAACAAAAACCAAAAACCTTCATATATACAGTATATATATATATATACACACACACACACATGTATAAGCTAATGCTTTAGTGCCTTGAACCTGCATTCTTCCTACAGAACTCCACTGGTTGCAAAATAAGGTCCAATTGTATAGAAGTGAAATTCTTCTTAGAAATTATGGTCCCATTTAGAGTAAAAGAGATAATAAAGCAGGGCATGCTCTAGGCCGGGGCTACCTTGTGAATGACAAGTCAATACCACAGAGGTGTCCTTGTGGTCTCAGTCATATCCACCTCTCGCCTCTTCACAGCTCCACCCTACTGTCCAAATATGCCACTTATGGCTCCAAAAGCCATGTTGTTGACAGTCAAAATGCCAACCTCAAGGCTTCAAAACAGCTGAGGGGTCTCCAACTGCTGATTTCGAATCTCTGATGTTAAAAATATTACATGTATAACAAAAAACAAACTTCTCACCAAAAATCAACTTTAAATCAATGATCTCCTTCCTTTTTCTTTTAGGGGCAGAAGACAGAAGCAGAGAAGTACTATCTGAGAGCTATTCAGCTTGACCCGACAAAAGGGAACTGCTACATGCACTATGGTAAGAACATCAAAGGTTTCCCTTCTAGAAATGGCAAACATTTTCAGCAAAGCCTGGTTGAAACATTAGAATCATAAAAATATGGATTCCTCTATCCTTAAAAATGTCGCTCTGTGGTTGACAGAGCTATATAGAATATAATTTAAAGCCTTTTTTTAAAAACTGTAGCATGCCTGATTGCCTATAATCCAAACCTCTGCCATGCAGCCCTTGTAGGCTTTGCTGTAATGATCAGGCTTTGCTGCAGTAAGCTGTACTCAGAATGATTATTAGGCAAGGCTTTTTAGACTCTTTCATCCAAGACCTATACTTTGTAGTGTCACCCTCGCACCCAGAGTCATTAGACACACTCCTCCTCATACAACTCATGTCGTAAACCACACCGGATCCAAGCTCATAGCTTATGTAACCTGATAGGAGTTTTGGTAATCATGTGGAAGTTCACATATCCAGCTGTTTTCATGCCTTTACGTAAGTGATGGCTGTGACCAGAGGTATTGTTTTCGGATTGCCTGTTTGTTTTCCGATTTCCATGAACACAACACATATTAAGAACAGCTTGAGGTAATTTCTTCAAATTTGGCACAAACATTCACTCGAACTCAATAATGAATTTATTAGATTTTAGTGTTCAGATGTCACTGTGACCTCGTTTGTGTCATTCTTGTGAACGTGATATCTCAAAAACAACTCACATGAATTTGTTCAAATTTGGCACAAGCGTTTCCTTGGACTCAACAATAAACTGATAAGATTTTTGTGACCTCACATCTGTCTCATGATCTTGAACATGATATATCTCACAGACGGATTTTCTTCAAATTTGGCACAAACATTTACTTAGGCTCAACGATGAACTGATTCGATTTTGATGGTCAGTGGTCAAGGTCACTGTGACCCCATCCATCTCATTCTCGCGAGCGCAGTATCTCAAAAACACCTTGAGGAAATTTCTTTAAATTCGACGCAAATGTCCACTAGGACTCAACAATGACCTGATTCGAATTTGGTGATCAAAAGGTCAAGGTCACTGTGACCTTGCATCCATCTAAATTTTATGAACACAATATTATAAGAAGGCCTTAAGGGAATTTCCTCAAATTTGGCACAAACATCCACTTGAACTGAAGGACAAACTGATCAGAACTTGGCATCTAAATGTCTAAGGGCAGTTCGCTGATTATGAAAAGATTTTACACAAATGTCTACTGGGATAAAATGATAACATTATATATCCAAGAGGTCAAAGGTCAACTGTGACATCATCGTGTTCTGCAAAAACACTTACCTGGCCATTACTCAGTGTCATAAGTCAGGAGCCGAAGGGGAGACATTTTGTGAGATAATAAATTGGGGACACTAACCTTGGGTGCCCTCCCTGAAACTGTGCTGTTGTACAGATCCTCTGTGCTGCCTGGGTGAAGATGTATGTGAAGCATCCATGTTTTCATAGACATGAATGTAAACTGAAAGTGCAACTTGACTAGTTCGAGGAGGCATACAATCGCAAGGCAGTAATACTAGTTTTATAATTTGTCCAAAAAAATCTCATGTTTTAGAAATCCCTGCACCAAAGTAAGAGATTTATGGAAATGCACTGTCATTTACTCTTGGTATCAGTGCTGCTGGAGCAGTTTGAGGTGCTGCAGATGGTGCAAACACACATACAAACAGCCATGTATGCCGTGTTTAGCTGAGTGAGGAGACAGGATCAGAGTACACTGTTTACCATTTGTTACAGAGAGTAAAACATGATACCACTTTCCGCCTGTGCTGCTGTTAATGCAGTTTCATATCAGCTTGCAGAAACAGGCACCCCGCTGCTCCGTGTCGCTATCTTCAGGATATTCGTAGGAAATGAAATCTGTCCTGAAAGCACTATTGTGCGTTGTCCCTTTCTCCTCTTCCTTATCTCTCTCCGTTCCTCCTGTTGCTTTCTCTGCGCTGGATATCTCGAGGTTCGGGTTTAGTTTGCTCCCCAGCGAGCGGTGCATTGCTGTCTTTGGACCAAGCTGTTTCCCCTTACACTCTTTTTCTCCCTCTCTGCCTATCTGGATATTTTCTTTTTTCCAATGTTATCTTGTAGCTTCTTGCTATAGGTGATGTTTATTTGGGCCGGTCCCCTCAGTTATCTCAAATCTGGCTGCTTTGGCTCTCCTGGGTTTACTGGATGAGCTCCAGGTGTGAGTGTGCAAGGAGTGATGGTATCTGTCCACATTTTAAGACAGCGGATGCAACACGGAAACACACATATGAGAGAGCACAAGGAAGCAAGGACACAGAGGGTGATAGCTAAGACAGCGCCCCCCTTTCCTGCCATTGTTCACAGTAACTCATTTTACTGCAAACTGTCCCTCATATGACCCACTTCTAAACAGTCTGCTTGGTGTCTAATGGCATGTTTTTGGAATGCAGTTCAGCACAAGAAAAGTCAACACCTCAATGAAGCCTCCCCACATCCCCCTCTTCCTACATTTAGTAACATCTGCGGCTGAGCTCGGCAGTTAATTTATAGCCGCTGAGGCAGGCACTTGTGGGTGCCGCGCCAGGTGGCCAGACTCCCACAGGAAAACGCATGAAATACCTCTGTCTCATCTGTGTTCTCAAACGCCACTGAGCTGAGCAAAACAACAATCCTTTCACCGTCTCACTTTTCTCCCGCTGTCTCTGCCTCCTTGTTGCATTTCCTGTGGCACTCTTATCTTTCACTGCCTCCATTCATCTTTCTTTGTCTCGCCACCCATCTCCATCTTTGTCTGATGGAGCTTCACTGCAAGCATTCCTCAGTCTTTCCTGGCCCCTTATACCACTTCTATCAGTTTGCTCACAATGCTAATGTTTTTTTTGCCACTATATTGTTTGCCATGTTTACCGTCTTAGTTTGGCATGTAAGCATGCTGACATTTGCTGATCAGTGTATTTTGACCTAATGATGGCGCTAGATGAAAGTTCAGGGAATCCATTAGATATTGTGGTTCATCAAGAGGGGGCCACGCATGAGCTGCTGTGAAATTTAGTGCAGATATTTAACAGTTGTCAACAATTAAATAATACCAAAGTTGTCTACCTCCTGATGGTATTAGAGGGAAAGTCAGGGAATCACCAAAGTCATGGTCATTTATCATGTAGGAATTTAAATATCTGTAAAACATGCTATAGCAATCCAGGAGATGGTGGATAATACTGGTTTTAGTGAAAACTATGACCTGCTGGAGGTCTTAAAGGTAAAGTAATTACATTATCAAACTCCGTGGTGACAATCCTGTTGGAATCAAGCAACAACCTGCAGGTCTTGAATATGGAGCCAAAGTTTATCTGATAGTTGTCAGTATAGTTTATGAAAAACCAAAAATGTCAACCTCCTGGTGGCCCTAGAATAAAAGTCAGGGATTGCCATTTGGGTTTATCCTTGGAGGAACATCAATATATAATGCATCGTAATTCATCCAGTAGTGGTCGAGTCTGGACCAAAATGGTTGACCGACCGGCCAACGACGTTACCATCCATGACGCCATACCATTAGCACGGCTAAAAGAGCACTAAACAGAACTTTTCCTACCCTTTAGAAATAAGTGCACCTCCTCTGTCTGCCCATCTTTCCAGGTCAGTTTCTGTTGGAGCAGTCTCGTCTTGGCGAGGCGGCGGAGATGGCAGAGAGAGCTGCGGAGCTGGACAGCTCAGAGTTTGATGTGGTCTTCAGTGCTGCTCACATGCTCAGGTTTGCTAAACCGCCGACATACAACAACTTGCGAGTGGAGTTTCCCTTCTTGAAAAAGCATACAGAACAGAAAATTGAGCGACTGTACATGTCAAGAAATGTTGAGGTTTTTGAACTCCTGTATTTACAGAGTTTGCTGCTGTGCCGCTTCACCATTTGTGGGTTTATTCTTTACCACTGCCATTTAACAATCATTTTCGAAATATAAATTATACCAGTGTTATAGAATAGTAAATGTCCTCTCTATGGAAATAGCTGCCATAAAAGCTATTATGTATTACATATATAAACAGCAGTGCAGTCTCGGTCCATCATAGTGATGTTTCGGTCCAAGGCTTGTAAAAAAGCCATTGGAGAATTTTTCCCTCAAAGTTTGGCAAGCACGTGCACAGACAGCGTGTAAGTCTTAAAACGTGTCAAAAGGGACTGCAAATTCTATTCCCTGCAACCCAAGGAAATATTGGAGCGATGTGCCTTCATTCCTTTTTGCTCTACATATCTGGGAAAGTCATTACTGCTCTCAAGCATCCATCTAAGTGCAACACCACAGAGGATTTGTAAAAAGTTGAAAGTCTCTGGGTTTGGCTAAGGGTTGCTTTTGGAAATGAAAGAGTAAATCTAAATGACAGATCATTTTGCCGTATTCTGGTTATTTAACTGGTTATTTTCAGCTGAGAGTGACTGTGACATAAATCCACATCAATTAGGATTAAGATTTAACAAATGTGACACATGCCTGTCATTAGCTAGATTTAAAACATCTCCACTGATTATAAAGGTGAGCTGCAAATATTGACTGAGAAAAACCAGGATTAAAAAAATGACCCGATAATCCAGTTTGACGGAAGGTTTTTCTTTAACCTTTTGAAACCTGAGCAGATTGGCTTTATTTCTCTCAAAAAACATGAGAAGAAGGCAATGAGCAAAGAAAGAGAAAAACAAATAAAAATCGGAAATAATTTTTTAAAAGTACAAGAAAATTGCCTCAAAATTAGTAAGTAAAAAAACCCCACACAAATGCACAAACAAAAAGAACAAAATAAATTTTAAAAAGTAAAAATAAAAACAAGAGACAAATTATAAGAATTCTGTAAGATTAATATTGTTTTCCTCCAATTTTTTCTAGACATTTTTTCCTATCTTTCTAAAAATTATTAAAATTTTTTCTCTCTTGCAATTCGTGAAACATTTCTTACCAAGTTACTAATTGCCTCTTTTCCCACATTTTCAAAGAAATCACGCCAATTTCCTCAGAGTTCAAAGGTTTACATGAAAGGCGTCTGCTTTCAAAGTATTAAATGCTTTGGTTGATCTCGCCCTTCATGTCATTGAAGCAATCCGCTGTTATTGGTTATCTGGTATGTGATTTCTCCGAAAGCAGATACTTCAGCAAACACTGAAGAAAATCTAACTGGGAGTTCACGCTCGACACACAGGAGAAGTTTCAGCTGGTTGCAATCTTTAGTCTTCATCGCTAGATGCCACAAAACCCTAAACACTGCTCCCTTGGCAAATGATCAACTTCCCCAGGATTATTATTACTTATTAACAATAGTTTCACATCTAAACTTTTTACTCTGCAGATACCAAATGCTTAAGGACAATTTGTAATACATTTCTAACAGTAGTTAATGCCAAATTTATGTCACACGTTGTTCCTGCAGACAAAGGTGTTCCTCATCAAATGCAAAACATGGACTTTTTAGTATTCAGAGACTGAATAAACTAATGAGTCCATATTGTCACATAATAGCCAGCGGATGGTACAGATCCTTCCTCAACTGCAGCAATGTTGAGTTTGCTAATAAAATTATGAGGAAACAATGATCTGTGCAGCTGATTAATTTCTAAACTATGTAATAACTGTGATAATGTGTTGGGGCTTTGATTTGCTCTGTTACTTTAAGATGATGATTAACTCACTTTCCTTTATGCCTTCCTTCTCATTTATCACATGAAGAGCAGTGGATGTTTTTATAATGCCAGAAACACTGCATGACACAGCCCTCTCTTCCATGTTATAGCTAGGTTCATAAAATGGCAACAGTTAATCTCCTCCATACGTACGATTTTATCCAAAGAGTACATGAAACCGGACTTTGCTGTGCCAAAGTTAATAAAGTCAAGGAAACCATCCTTTCCCGACATGGTAATTAATATTTATGAGTGTGACTCAAGTAAAATATGCAACACTTTATCGAGGTTCACTGGAGTTCATAACTGACTGTTGTATCAGCATCATCATATAGCGTGCTTCCTTGGTCTTTGTTTGGTTTGGTCAAGTGCTGGAGAGTCAATAAAGATTTGAATGTTGGGCTTTAAAGAGACAGTGTAGGATTTAGTAGTATCATGCGATGAGGATTGCAGATTGCAAACAGCTAAAACTTCTTCCACGTGCCAAGCGTGAACTCCCAGTCAGAATTCCCTCAGAGTTTATTGTTCAGAGGTAAAGGTGTTTACTGGGAGCCAAGTGATTACACACTAAAGGCAACGTACAAAATTATGTTATTTTCCTTTTCTGTTAATTAACCATTTGAAAACTGGGTCAACATCAGTTTTCTTGTGTTGTGTTCACATGGAAACCTTTGAAACCTGGGGAAAAACTTTTTCCTAAAAACAATTGCAATGAGTAACTTGGCAAGAGATTCCCCTGCAAAGTGAGAAAAAATAGGGAAAGGTAATGAGAAAATGACCTGAAAATGTGTTGGTTATTTTAAAGGGGAGAGAAAAAAATATTAGAGATGTTTTGGGGTTTACCAAATTGAGGAAAATGTCCAGAAAAAGTTTTTCATGATTATAATTTTATATTTAAAATTATGTTACAGAAATATGTGTATGTGTTTGTACATCAGCACTTAATTTCAGTCCATTTCCTCATTTTTATTTTATTTATTTACATTTATTTTTTGCTATTTTTCTGGTCATTCTCTTATCTTTTTTCCAACAAATTTGCTAATTTTAATAATTTCTTTTTGAGTTGCTTATTCTGTTCTCTACATGTGTTTTGGTAAATCAAGCCAATTTTGGGAGAAGGAAAAAAAAAACAGAGTTGAAAGCTTTCCCAACCCGGAGATCGGGACCCCTTCAAAGGATCCCAAGATGAATTTATGAGGTTAAAAAGCCAAAATCGTAAGGGAAAAAACATTTCTGTGATATATCTGAATATCTGCTGATGCTAACAGGAATATGCACCCAATAATACATTTTTTTTCTCCTACCTGTACTGCTATTTATCAGTTTAGATTGTTTTGATGTGAGTTGACAAGTGTTGCAGATATCTGCCGTCGAGATGTCTGCCTTCTCTCCTCTATAATGAAACTAGATGTCACTCGGCTTGTGGTGCTCAAATTGCTCAATATTCAGTAACTCCCACAAAAATAATCTACTCCTTTCAACGTGCAACAAATCTGACTATTGAAATGAAAATTTTGCAATAAAATCACCACTGAAGCAATTTACATTCACTCATATGATTAGCTGTACAATTATGAATGAATACAATTATCAGTCATTTGTATTGGTACAATATTATTAATATAAACAGTGATATGTCACAGTCTTACTCTTTGTTTTTCTCTGTTCTTGTTCTCTTCAGACAGGCCAGTCTTAATGAGGCAGCAGAGAGGCAGTATGAGCGTGCAGCCAGCCTCAGACCAGATGTAAGTACCTGGACTGGTGGGCCTGTTAGCACTTATCATGGAAATGCACACACACGCCTGCACCGTAAATTCAATTTACAACACGCTACGTGTTACCCATCATTCTGACACTATATTAGAGTGCTGTTGTTCCTGGCAAACAGAGAATATAAAATGGAAACTGTGTCCTGTTCATGGCAGAGATCTGCAGCTTCAATGTGCTTATGCAAACATAAAAATCCCAAAGAGAGAAGAGTTTAGTGGTTACCGTCGGCTGTTATTGAACTCACACATTCAGCTTCTGAGTAAATACTCGATCATCACAGTATAGTTTAACAGACAAAGCCTTGAGGGATATCGTGTCTCTCGATGTCAGCACATGCGGTTGAGAAGGTTTGGAGGCTATTATATGCTGTTTCTGCCACATATTAATCAGTCACTTCAAAGGAAAAGGGTGCGTGGACTGGCCTGGAAGGGGTAACTTAACTTCCTGTGTTTTCAGACGACCTAGAAGGAGCTTCCTGCAGTCATTTGTCATGTTAGTATGCTTTATGAATTATGTTGCCACTTCAGTCAGTAGAGAGCGTTAGACTTTCATCTTCATGCCCTTCACTGAGGTAACTAGTGTTACAATGCCCCGCCCTTTACAGCAGCGTTTCCCCACAGCGCTGTCACATGAACTCAAGCACCCCTTCATCGACTCCAGTCCTGATACTCCAAATGTATTCAGTTGAATTGAAATTAAACTGAATGCAATTTCAAAAAATACTCATTCCATTTTATGCTGTAGTCAGGAAGACGCCTTTCTTTTTTCTTGCATGCCTCCAGTGAAAGAAGAATCCAAAAACTGAGAAAGTTCTTTATGAACTGAAATCACGGGGGTTCGTGTTAAACAGCAGCAAAACTATATAAAAACCTCCATTTACAAACCCTCAGACTTGTGCAGTAGAATCCAAGTTTCATTCACCCAGCTGTACGTGCAATACTTCCAATTTTATTCATTTTTGCTTAAACCTTTGAACATGGGAGCTGCCAGTCTATCCCTCCCTCGATCAGTTTGTTTTTGCTATTGTTTGACTTTGGTGAATCCAAACTAACTCTTAAAAACAACAAACACAGTTGTAGACCAGCAGCTCACATGTTCAATGGAGTCTGGCATTGAAGAGAGCATAGATGAGTTTAACTTTAATTCAGTTTTAAATAGTTAACTTTTTCACTAAAATTCATATGTTTTTGAACTACTGAGCATACAACTGGAGAAATGTGACTTGGATTATACTGCACAAGTTGTGTGAGGGTTTGTAAACAGTTTTTTAATATAATTTCACTGTTGTTAAATGCAGAAACCAAAAACTGCTGTCGGCAGGCTGTCTGATAGCAGATATTTACTGAACCACAGCAGTTGTAGTGGATGCCAGATCCACAGGAAGAAATATATTGTGTTTGTAGTTATTCAATGAATTGATTTCGTTTCCTAGCTCTCTGAAGCAAGAGACGGGAATCTGCCACTCACAGACCAACTGAGAGTGGATCAATAAATTAATGTATGTTTAATAAATTAAATATGCGACTGACACCTTTCGTCAAAGCATAAGTTGAAAACATTGCTTCACACTCTTCAAAATTGTCGGCTCTTACCAAAAATCATGCTTTTACGTTTTTATTAGTTGAGCTACTCTGAGAATCACTACTTTAAAGCATCTGCCCCTTTTTAGATAAGGTCTCCTGTTTAAGCCTTAAACCCTATAAACCATAGAGGAGAAGAAAAGGCTACTGGCTGTCCATCTTACTGTGTTCATATTTTATCCTGTAAAAAATGAGCTACCTGCAAGTCACAGTCATCATAATTCATAGTCAGGAAGCATTCATGTGCAGATTCAGACACGCTGAGGGCGTCTCTTGTCATTTGTCACAAGTAAAGCGCCTCTTGTCTTTGACATTTTCCCTGCACACGTCTGCTTAGTAAATGACAGTCTCTCAAATATCAGCCTAATCCAGTAGCTCTCAGGTCATGAAAGATTCAGCTCTGGCAATACGTGTTAAGAAAGTCAAAGATTGTGCCTCCAGAGAAAAGTGCAAGAAGTGTTTTTTCATACAGCACACAAGTACACTGAAAAGGTTTATTTATACCACACAGATAGAGTTTCATCACAAATATCACGCTGTACTGCGAGCAGAATGCTATATTCACTGGCTGTGGAAAATGGTGAGCCTAATTCCGAAAATATGTAGGTTGCAGTATGTGTCCCTTGGTCCCTGCAACTTAAAAACCATGATATAATTCGCTAATATTGGATTATGTATTTTGCTTGTTTAAAGTTGTAATCCTTAATATTTCACACTTGGATAATTAGTCATATCTGAGGGTACCATGGTAAAAGCAAGTGCAGCAGCGACAGTATGTGCATATTCGTAGATTTTGGATTTTTCACAGAAGTACAAATACCACATGCAGTTTTAAAAATGTTAACAACTTAATTAAACTTTTTTTCTTGGAAAATAACAAATCGGACACAAATTATTATTCGAGGCAGACGCATCTGCACTGGCAACAGCCTTGGCCATTACATTTTCAAGTTGTCCACTCGTTCCTCTGTCCCATTCTTGTGAACGCAATATCTCAAGAATGCTTTGAGGGACTTTCTCCAAATTTGGCAAAAACATCCACTTGGACTAAGTGATGATCTGAATAGATTTTTGTGGTCATAAGTCAAAGGTCAAGGTCATTGTGACCTTATTTGTTCTTGTGAACTCAATATCTCAAGAAAACCTTGAGGTATTTTTTTTGTCACAAACCTTCAGTTGGACTCAAAGATGAACTGACTACATCTTAGTGGTCATAGATTAAGGTCATGTTGACCTTGAATATGTCACATGTGTTTCATTCCTGTTAAAGTATTATTTCAAGAGAGCCTCGAGAAATTTCCTAAAATTTGGCACAAACATTCACTTGGAGTCAACAGTGAACAATGTCAAAGGTTGAAGTCACTGTGAACTCAGAAAACATGGTTTTTGCCATAACTCAAGAATTCAAATGCTAATTATTCTAATATCTAAAAGGATAAAATGATGAAGTGGTAACAGTTTCTGTCAGAAAGGTCAAAAGTCTGCAAAAATGCTTTTCTGGCCCTTCCTCAAGCATCCATGTTTTCACAGACATTGATTAAAACTTCAACTTGACTGGTTCGTGGAAGCATACAACCAGGAGGCAATAATTCTACTATCTGGAAGGGATTTTAAGTAATGGTTCACTGTAGCTCATAGGGCAGGGTGCACTCAAAAGCTGGAGATCACAGGCAGATGGTATCTGAAAAATACTGTATATCCAACCTGCTGAAGGTCAAGAGCTTATATCCATTTAATCACTGCAGCAAGACCAACCCAGCTTCAGAAATAATTGTTTCAGTCAAAAGAAAGGCAAAAAGGGATTTACTGAACTGCTCTGTGTCTGCCTTCCTGTACACAGAACACAAGCAAGGCTCCATTTCTAATGATTTAGCCCTGTCTGTGTGTATTGCATATCACCCGATTGTTTAAAATGGCAAAAGGGATCCTCATTTATCTAGCTTAGCGTGTCTCGTCGTCTCACAGAGTTCCTCAGCGGTACAAAAAGCAGAACAAGGGTCTGAAGCACTTTGAAATATAACAGCTTCATACATAAATTTGTTGCACTCAGTGAGAAAAACAAACCCACTGAAAAAGTACTGCACTGTAGCTCCTCTCTCTGTAAAACTGCTTTAATTAATTAATTCTCCAGCGTCTTCCGGGGCCACTACTTGAAATATTCCAGTTCCGTAAGCGTTCATTTGTTACATTAGGTGAGAAAAACAAGCTCCCAATCCCAAGGCTCGTCTTTTAACACTGCTTGAAAAGTGGAATGTAAACGGGTGAAATATCAGCGCTAAGAAAGGCGAACAGTTGTGTTTGGGGAGAGAAAATCTGTGAAGTAGTTGCCAAGTTGCTAACCATATGTCATGCAGCAAGGACGCGGGCCTGGGAAGGAGGCCAGGTCTGGGGGATGAGGTGCCGATGACTTTTAGGATGAGATTTGGGTGTGTTTGTTAGTTATGACTTTCTTAGAGTCATTTCTATGACCTGGATTTAGTAGATTTCCACGACTGGTACACTATTCAGGGCCAGATGGTTTCACTCTGCAACCTCAAAAGATGGTATTTTATTAAAGCGGACTCCAGAAAGACACCTCTAGATGGGTTTGTTCATTTACATCATAAAAATACTACTCTGTAGGATTTAGGGGGATACATTTTAAGAATGGATTGTAAATGAGAATGTTTTATTTCATGTATAATCACCTGAGGATAAGAAGTGTTTTTATTACCCTAGAATGACCCATTTATATCTACATAGGAAGCAGGTTCTCGTCTACAGATGAGTTATGCAGTTATGCACCCTGTGACTCAAACTCTACAAACTGCTGCTGAGGAAAAACAATGCGCTGCATTCATTACCCCCAAAAACTTCTGAATTTAGAGAGGGGACGCAGAATGATAAAACATGGTTAGTTTAACAGAAAAAAAGGAAAGTTTGCTGAAATACTGGCGATGTCTCTACAGTAGCCCACACAGGGCAAACCAAACACTGGCTCTTGGGCCTTTTGTGTCCTTGTGCTTTCGATTTTTAGCATTTATGCTTCAGCTACCATAGTTAGCAGCCCCTCCATGATAAATACATCTTAAAAACACAACCTGTCTTATTCAGTGTTTTTACAGATTTTGATCACCTTGTCCATTATTTTGGAAAGGAAGAGACCTCTGCAGATAATTTGGCTCCTGATAAAAACAGTGAACACTGAAGGAACCCTTACCAGAATAAGTTTTAGCTGGTGGTAATCTGCTATCCTCATTGCTAGATTTTACTAAATCCCTCTAAATGTTACACACCTTTTTGTTCACCGTGTTACTATCAAAGGACACCCTCTTGTCTTTGCCTGCATCTGTGCCGTGGGATTGCATTAGGGCTAATTTAATGCATATTTGATTTTCTAAGCCTTAAGCAAATTTCACTAAAGCATTTGCCTTAATCCACTGTCCATAAAAACCTGGCAAGCTTCCTAAAATGCATGTATGTTTCACATAGCTGTCTGTGTCAAACATAGATCTAAGAAGGGCAAGTTTAAATTAGTTTGCCCAGACAGATAAATTTAAGATTGACACAGTTGCCACAAATACAGTAATCCTGTAAGTCCTCACAACACACTATAATTATTTTCCACCACTATTTCTCCTCTCCCCACGGTGTCCTTGCTCTCCCCTAGTACCCGGCTGCTCTGATGAACCTCGGTGCCATCCTTCACCTGAACGGGAAACTTCCCGAAGCGGAGGCCAACTACCTGCGTGCACTCCAGCTCAAGCCCGATGACGTCATCACTCAGTCCAACCTGCGTAAGCTGTGGAACATCATGGAGAGGCAGGGACTCAGGATTAAAGCGTGGCCTCGGGATGCAGAGGAGCGACCTTTGAACTGAGAGAGTCACTGCGCTGTTCCCATTATGATGACGCAGTGTGTCCTCCAGAGAACGAAGCAGGACAGCGCTGAAGGCTCAAAGCCCTCTCTACAAGACAGGAAGGACAAATTCTGCAGAGTCGTGGCCTGTGGATCTTATGGAGGACAGTTTGAAGTTTGGCATGTTTGGGTTCCAAGGGTTCAAGAGTTGTACCCAATAATACGTCACCACCAGTGCTGCATGGTGGCTCAAACAAATAATGTCGCCTTTATTGTTAAATTTTAGAAAGCAATGCTCAGATGTTAAATGATGCACTGAAAGCTAAGGCAAATAACTGCAAAGTTAAACTGCAAAAAGAAAAAAAATGTTGAGACAAAGGATTATTATTTCACTATCATTAAGAACTTTGGTATGTTTTAAAGCACTTAATTTGAAGAATGTAGCAAAACTATTGAATAATTTCTGCAGAATGGGTTTTGAAGTTTTGGCACTGATGGATGAATAATGTCAGCTGGTTTATGCTAAATGGGAACATTTTTAAGCGTCAAAGTCTACAGTACAACTGCATATGTGAAAGAAGCTGTATAAGAATATAGTCACACATGAGTGACAGCGGGCGAGTGATCATCGACTGCCGAGGCTATATTCGTTCTGATTGTGGACAGTCCTGGATTTGACACACACTGAAAGCTAACTTGATATCATTTTCTTTTTCTCCCTGTCTGTCTTCTGACTTTCTGCCAGGCAGGCAGTATCTCTCTTGGAGGGCAGTTTGGATTTTTCTTGGCTAAAATCGTACGATTTCGACTGGTTAATCACGGCAGCAATCAGTGTCTACTCCACACATGTGTTTGCTATTGGTTTGCTTGAAGTTCACCAAAGCTGAACTCCATTCCACGATCTGCCACCAGAAGCAAATGTTTTATTCCCCCTTTCGCTGTCACTGAACAGAAGCGTACCACAGGTACGTTTTAATGTATGACCGTAGCCTAAAACCTTTGTGGATGCAGAGGGAGCTGCACAATGAAGCTGCACGGATCTGATTTTCAAGACCCGCTGTCAAACCGGCACTGCAACATGCAATACCACACCTGCCAGACCAGCTACACTTATGACCAATTTAGTTGTTCCGCTACCCGACCCGACCTGTCAACACAAACCTCTCCCCCCAACCCAAAACTGCAAACCCCACTGCTATAATTACTAGGGCTTTATTCGACTCAAAATTATGCAAGTCAAATCAGATTTGGCAGTTCAATATGAATATTTGACGATTTGTTTTGTTTTCATACAAAGTTTTTTTTAGTTTGAACGGACTCCGTGGGACGGTCAGTGTGACAACAGCAAGAAAAGTGATGTCATGGGAATCAGCTGAAAACTACGTTTAAAAGAATAAGAAAGAAAAATTTAGAAAGAAGCAAGATTACGAGACCTCTGTAGCACACTCCTCATCTCTGTTTGAGGCTAGCTGCTGCTAGCACAACACACCTGTCTGGACCGACGTCGGTCGGGTGGCATCATGGGTAATGTAGGCACCAGGTTTTGAAAAAAAAAAAGAATTTGCGGAATAAAAAGATGAAGATATCTCTGGTTTTGCTGCATCAATGTTGATCCTTTTTCTTTTTAAACTGTCCATCGTCAGTTTGACAATGTCACTGGAGTGACAATAAGTGGAGTTTAAAAAAGTCAATTTAAAACCTTGAATCCTTGAACTCTAAACACAGTAAATATATAATATTGAAAAGCATGCCAGTACGATGGCATCTTCAGGTACCACCCACTAAACACAATGCTGTGTAGTAAATTGTTCCGACCAATTAAACACCAGGTTTAAGCATAATGCATATCTAATTCACGCTCTGTTGTCCAAGTCACTGAAAAATGTTTGCACCTGGTGCATTATAAATTCTTGTGACTGTAAAAATGAAAAAGAGAACATGAGAAAACTCCACAGCGGTGCCAAAGCTTGAACTGAGTCTTAACGCCTCTTGTGCCAAGCAAGAACTGAAACGTGTCGTGTTTCTCGTGTCAAATAAAGATGTATCATTTCATGTGATCAAACTTAATTTATTAATACATGTTGTTTTATGTGAAAAAGCCAACACTGTGCCGTCACTGTCACAGTAGCCCACCCTCTCTGATTTCTCCACATTGACAGGCTACAGTCGGCAACATGACAATTACATTAAAATGTTTTTTTTTTTGTTTTTTAAATGTTATTTTTTCCTCTCTGCTCAGGGACATCAGGTTGTAGTTCCTGTCACAGAACGGCTTTGTGACACAGAGAGGGCTTCTTAAATAATGATGTTAGTTGTTTTTCGATGATTGTGATTGTTTGGTTAAATTATAGAAAAATGTGTAGCTTACAAAAAAAGTGTTGTGTTTTGTAAAGAAAAGTGAATCTTTTTTCCATAATAAAAACATGACTTTTGCTGTCAGCAGTGTGATGTCCTCGGGAGAAGTCTTCGCCTCTCAACAATGTAAATTCAGTCCGCCAACCCGCATGTATATTTATGTGAATACAGAGCTGATATTTGGCCTTTAATCCTGCTCACATACACCTCCATCTGCTTCTCACAGCAGAGACTGACGAAGTCAAAGCGTAGAGTTTCCCATGTGAGTGTGCTGTGTGCGAGACAGCAGTTGTTTGCTTCCCCAAAGCCAATATACAATATCACCAACTATTTCAGACTCAGGTTTGCAGTGAGCTTATTGGAAGAAACTAAAACAGGCAAGAAACAAATATGAAATATGCTAAAACAAACCATAAAGCTCAATATATGTATATTTCACTACTATAGTAATCAAGCATGACAAATCCTTTTGACATGAGGGAACCACATGTGTTGAACGGATTTTAAGGTTTAAGGGCTTGTTCCTGGGGTTCTCTATAAGAATATATATTTATCATTTGGAGTAAAGTATACTGTGGAGTTTTGTTTGTGTTATATGTTGAGAGGGGTCATGGAAATTTTATTTTGGGTCCTTAAAAAAATCATGAAAAAGTTTGAAAATTGTGTCCATGAAAATGGGTACCCTGTATGTAGCAGCATATGATTAAAAATGAACAGACACCAAAATGCAGCTCCTCACATTAACTCATTACTGACGACACAAGCAGTAAACTAGTAACACACAGCTGATACGACTACATGAAAGGAATCACAAATTAGCAGTCGGAGCAGAGAAATCAGAATTCTTCCCTCGTCTAACTCGTAAAAAGTTACACAATTGTATTTCTTGCCAGAAAGCCAGTAGATTAAATAGAGCTTTTCTACAGCAGTCATTCTGACCTGTCAATCACAGGTGTGATTGATAACACTAACGATGGCTGCAGGAGCCAGCTCCGGGGTCTGAGCCGTCGTTATCGTTATTAAGTGCACCTGTGCTTTTCCTGCCATGACGAGATAAAACGTCTGCGGTGAAACAGGTCTGTTTTACATGAGCAGCAGCAGGAGGGAGCAGCAAGTGATTCCACTTACAGCAGATTTTGAAACTGAACAGAGTTGGCAGCAGCAGTTAGTTGAAAGATATAAGAAACCAGCAGAGCACCAGTGACTGAAATTAAGTTTTTTTGGCCTTTTAACCTGAAATGTAGAAAGCAGTAACACTTCCCTTTGCCACAAACAGAGCTTGCACAATTGATGAAAGTGTCAAAATATGAAAATGACCATAAATCACTGCTGTTAAACCAAATCTGGAAATATGTGAAGTGACTTTGGTGTTTTTCCACAAGTTCCTGTGTCTAAGTGACTAATGGGAACAACAAGTCCAGTGTTGACTGAGACTGCTGCAACCAGCAGCAATGAATTTGTGCATTGTCACTTCACATTCACTTAAAAGTGCTTGTTTTTGTCACAAAAAAGACTTGGATTATTATTCTAAGTGTCTGACAACATTATGGAAAGGGTCCTACAGAGGATTAAGCTTTTTGTTAGGGAGTACGATCCTTTTTTTAAATGAGAAACAGCCCCAAGTCACACTCACCAAACACACCAGATTTCACTTAAATAATCACTCATTTTAGCTTGCATAGAGCCAGCATATTTTCACATCAAACTTGGTGCCATGAGGGTTCATTTCAACCAAACTAGAGATGGTTATTGGTGGATAAATGAAAACACCGACCAAGATGGCTTTTATCAGTATTATTGTGTTTCTGTGGATTTAAAATAAAGTGTGTTTCACTGTGATAAAATAACAGTTTATATAAATGGAATCTAGTGGCTTTGGCAACACATTGGAATAACATTGACCCTCTAAGTGGGAAAAAAAGCACTTTCAGAGGACGTAAATTGACACTGTGCAATTGCTCAATAGCATTACACTGCAGCTTCATTTCACAGCGGCACAGCTGCAGCCGTCTCAGTTAATAATGGACCCATTTTAAAAAAATGTTGTTCCCATTAGTTATTTAGACACAAAATCGTAGGAAAATATGGTCCAGATTGAAAAGTTAAACTTCAATATTTGTCATACTTAACAACAGACAAAGAAATTATGTAAGTTATTCTAAAAAATGATGTTTGTGGCTCAGTTAGATCTCAGACCCTATTAGGCATGTATCAGTCACAGATAAATATGAATAAATTAATCCGTTATATTTAACCATTTTCAACAGCTGGTCTTATAATCAAACACACTGTGAGGATACTTTGTGTGAGTGTAGCAGTGACTGAATTGTCTTCTTAACTAGTTTGCATTAAATTGAGATTCCAAAATGTAGTTCAGTGTGTTTGACGTGTTTAGATGTTTAATAACTAAGAAATATTTTTTAGATTTCTCTTCAGTGTCGTTACCTTGTCTGGGTTTTATAAGAGACAGAAAAGAATAGTGCCACGCTCACTCTCTAAATGACAACACACACACACAGAGCTCTCGGAGAGGAGCCACTAATTAGACTTGGTCGTCTCACAAACTCAACATGTTGATATCATCTGATCATGCAGACTTCAAAGAGTTTCCACTAATCACATGCCAGGCTTTGAGCACACCAAGACGTAAATATTTAAGAAGATATCAAACTCGACTCATTGACTTGCAGGAACTCAAAGCCCCAGTTTCAAACATTTCAGAAGTTAGCATAAATCAGCGAGGACATATTTTGTTATGTAATAATAAGACCACTGAATCAAGTGTGTATTTGTTATGCATAGAAACAACCTTATTTTCAAACACCATCTGCTGGAGTCATCGCTGAATCTACCCATCTCACCCACAGGACCAATTAAATCATCTCGGATGGTTTACAGAGAGATGATGGCCTGGCTCTGCAGAGGAAGCAGCTCCATCTCCAAAAACCTCCAACACAGTAAACAGCCACACACACATGTGGTTCCATACAATGATGAGCCAAAATAAACAAATAAAAAATAAAGGATAGGGCATGTTTTTTTTTTTATTTGTTACAAATTAAATTCATGTGTGAATATTTAAGTCCAAAAAAGTGATGAAATAATGAAATAATTACTGAGTCTATGTGCGAGTGTGTGCGTGTCACTTTGGATTTTTGAATGGTAGTGTTATGTGTTTTCGTAGTCTTTCTAATGTTATAATGAAATATTGCATCCTCAGATGGTGTGGACTTGATTCTACAAGATAATAAGTTAGTGTATTTGATTAAATTACGCAAGGAGTACATTAATATTCAGTACAGAATAAATAAACTGGAGGAAAAAAACTTGAATTAAGTTAAGAAGCTTTCATTCGTTTAATTGCATTAAAACACCTAAAACACAGACTGATTTTGATCCTAAGGTCTTCACCAGTGTTTTTTCAACCTCCATGTGCTGAACCTTTTCTTCGAGAACACCTGCATTTTTTCATTTTGTAGGATTAAAACAGCACTCGAACGCAGCATCAAATAAAATGAATTTAGGGCATACCCAGCACAAATACTGCTGCTTTGCCAGTGGACCTACATGTCTAGATATGATGCGGTAAGTATCCTCCTGCGTTTATTTGGGATGGCCTGTCAATTTACGCTCAACAAAAAAAATAAATGAATAAAATAAAGCTTCATTATTTGACAAGCTGAATGTGAGATGGCTGGCATACCTCAAAAAACAGATGCAATGGATGAAGAAACAAGTAATCTTAACCTAAACCTTGCTTACACTGTCAACATGGATGAAGCACATTACCATTCTCCAGTCACACTAGCTTGATGTTCAATAAGGAAGCACAGTGACAACTTCTTCTTCCTATCTTTTGGGTTGAAAACATTGCTGGGAGTTGGTGCCAAGGGGCCAAATTGTCTGTGGGATCCTCTGTTCCAGGAGAGTAAATCAGTCTTATTTAGCGAAACAATACAGGCAAACCACTGTGTCTAATTACAGCTGGTTTTCTGTCTATTCTTTATACCTAACTACCAATTAACTGTGAGCTGCCTTTGTCTTTCAGAAAATGAGAGTTATTAGCACTTGATGGCGACATGTGTTCCATATCCGGCAGACATGACTTCAGACAGCAGGATCAACACCTGGGCCTACGTGTCAAAGTAAACCACTAAAACTGCAAAATAGGGAAGGAAGTCAGGCAAGGCCCATGACACATGAAAGATTTCCTCCCACTGCGCGATACCGCGCCTGCATGGCGTGCATATGGGAGTAGTGGGAGCATATGGCTGGTGCCATTATGTCTTGGTGTTTCAGTGAAGTCAATTTCAGGGGCGTTAGATGTGGTTTCATTAAACAGTCGGGCATACAAACACATCTCTTGACTAAAGGTTGTGTTTGTTACAAAGACATTTATCATCCATGCACATGGACAAGGGCAGAGAACAGGGGCGAAAGTTACAGGGGAGACACAGAGGACATGTCGCCTGCCCCTTTTAGGAAGGCAGTACTTGATCCCTCAACTTACTGCAGTCTGAAAACTACGCCCTGGAAGCACACAGAAACAGTGCCTGGTCAAAAACATGAGAAACTACACCCACTACCATGAAGACACAGCATGCGGGAATAATAGCATGCTCAATAAACTGAAGAGACTACATGCAGCAAGAGCATGCAAAACATCTGCAAGCTTAAAAAACAGGAGAAAAATGCACGCACCAGTACTACAAGGGGACAATCCCTACTCACAAACGCGAAAAGTGCTAGAAGCATGCTCCTTGAGCATCCACTCAAAAACAGGAGAAACTGCACGCAGTAGGTGCACGAACAAACACTGCATGCTCAAAAACAGGAGACATGGTGTGAACTGGATACATGTGGAAACAAAAGCACTCTTGAAAACAGGAGAAACTGCATGCACTATGAGAATGCAGAAACAGCACCCTTACATGGCAATATTTGTATAATACATACATAAATATACATATTTGTATAGGCTGGACTATCAATACATAAAACTATCCAAATGTCTCATAGGTTTAATGTATAATTTTCACATATATGTATATATAGTTTTTCTTCATGTGTACTATAGCGATATCACCACCCATACCAGCGTCCCAATAACCGTCATCATGGAACTAACAAATAATAATATCCCAAAACGCTGACAAAAAAACATGTAACAATACCAAAATATAAATCATCCCAACTCAATATTAATGTTACAAAACTCCCTCCTTTCTAGATTAATTCATGGCCCCTACATGTAGATATATTTAATATAGGGAAATTTAATAAATGTGCACATGGTAAACATCCATATTATATTATATCTGAATCCTGGCCTTGGGTCACTGAGAGTAATGACGATGGGAGAGGACTGCTGACTCACTCTGAAGGAGTTTTGTGCAGAATTAATGACAAAAAACATGCCATTAAAAACCACTAACATAATGTGTACCAGCAGGTCCTGATCTGTGCCAGGACTTACTTATAATGCATCCATGCTTCAACTTCTAGCTCTTAAAATATTGCGTCTGTCAACAGCGACCTCTGCTGACAATTTCCATTTAGTACAGCTGGCTCCATTTCAAGATATGGAAGATATGGAGGAGGTGAATGAAACAATTTTGGAAAAAAAACAGGCCTGTGGTGAACAAATAGGCTTCTAGTCTGATATATCTAAAAATGCTCCATATATTATTGTTAATTTCAATGAAATTTCTTGTCAGTAGGGAGGGAAATGGAAAAAAAAGATCACAAGGAACACACCGCAACCTGTGATGTCAGCACAGGTGTGGCCCATTTGTTCTCATTGTGAAAGGATGACACCTGTTTCGACATCACTGACATAAGTTACATAAGTTACGTTTCGATTTCCTTGCTTCTGCTAAAAGTGCTTGTGAAAAGTTAGGTAATAGTGTATGCTGTGAACAAGTCTACACTTGCAAATTTTAATTTTAACAGTCTGACTGGAATAAAATGAGAAAGTGGAACCAGAATTGAAACCACAGTTAGTTTATCAGTCACAGTCATAATACAGATGAACAGAAACAAACACATGCAGATTTTCTGTTTGGTTCTGATTTAAATTTTATTTATTAGGCTCCCCTTTTTAAAGCTACAAAAATAAAGCTGCTATGAGGTTATAAATGTTATCTGAACACATGCACAAAAAAAAAATCAACCTGCAATAATGCATTTTAAGAACTCTATTTTAAATTACTACACTAGTAGTATTTGTAGGACTATTTCTTTTTTTTTCCCCAAAAAATGTTATGCAAACATTGCTTTCTTTTATATAGATATAGATTCTAGTTCCCTTTTCCAGTGTTTAATGTTTAAAAAGTATCTTTAAAGCAATCAAAAGCTACAGTATGCTGGAAAAATAGTAAATAAGTTGATATTGCACATGCTCATGGTTTTCTCCTGACTTCATCTGTACTGAATCAAATACTCTGGATATATTTGATTTGGATCAAATATAACAAAAATCTTGGGATTTTTCATGTCATCCACACAGCTGTGGTGAATGTTTTCAGAGCTTCCATCATCAGGTTTTCGGAAATACATTTGTCCAACAGTTGACTTTCCGATCATCACCCGAGCCAAAAATATTATTTTAGTGAATTCAACTGGTGCACTTCGTGTTTCCCCACCGTACAGCAGCAGTGGATCCATGCTGTGCATGCTGTATCGGTCAGCGTATGCTGCATGCATTGCAAAATAAATTCCTAAAAAAAAAAAACTCACATCAGTCATACCGACATTTACAGTTATGTATATTTTATACATTGTTGCATATACAGTTTCTACTCTCATTTAACTTACCTTGGCCATACACACCTTGTCCAGCTAGTCGTAAATCAAAGTTATACTTGCAAATGCTGTCAACATTTTCCATATTTGTCCCGTGAAAGAGTCTTCTCTCTTGAATTTCTTTGACCCCTTGAATTCTCATTAACTGCTTCTTTTTCCTTTGGCACAAAAAAGAGCAGCTTTTTAATAACACAGGTGGGAAATGATAAAGGTAACAAAGAGAGACAAACTAAAAGACCTACTTACAGACAGTAGATTTCCCATAGATCCAAATTCTGTATCCTGCTGATTGAAACAATGGATTTGTCCAACAGCCCGTCTGTCTTCACGTAATCTGCAACAGTCTGATACTCTTGGGTGAATTCACTCAGAGGGATTAACTGCAAAATATCAAAATAAATATTAAAAAACAAACATTAAAGGATGCATGAATCGTCGTGTTTGAATCCCATGGCTGTGTCTGATTTTCTCTTCAACACACATACTGATAGTAACAATATTTACCTTTTTTTGGTCAAAAATTAGCTATTCACATGGCAATATTCTCTACAAAGTATATCGATGCTGGGATAACAATTTTTCATAGGCTGACTCAGGAGTTAACATTGCCCTGGTTCCCTCAACAAAAATCCAGTGTTTTATTGCACTGTATTTTGGATTATTGCAGGGGAAAAAAGTTTTAAACCCTGAAAACAGAGGCTAATACTGAATATTGATCTCCTCTTTACAGTCAATGTATTGTAAGGGTTAACAAACAAAAGGATTAGGCCTTTAAAACTCACAAAACATGAATGCAGGAAACATGATATATTAAAAGTCTAGCCTGAAATTTGATTGGCACTGACCATGATTGCCATCTGCCCAGTCAGTTTACACTGTTTGACAAGTAAACCTGAGAGGCAGTAATGTGCCAGAACAGTGTCTGACCTGACTAATTTTACATATAAAAAACTGTTCTCACAGGCTTATTTATTTAGATATTTTTGCACTTTAATGTTGTTGTCACTTTATATTTACTACTGCACTACTTGCTTTTGGAGGAACAATTTCTTTAATAAAATATAGAAGCTTTATTTGATATTTGTGTGGTGTCACTGTGTTGTATTGTGACTGGTAGGGGTATTTATCTTTTAAACTAAACTGTAAACAGGAATGTAAGACATTGCAATGTTTGTAATTAAAGTAGGTATGGGTTGTGGAGACAAAACATAGTAAATTAAAGCAATGCAAACGCACGTGCCTGCAGTTGCGTTCGTACTTCCTGAAACCCCTGCATAAATCAGTGCCCCTCTTTGGTCACCTCAATAAAAAAGCTCTTATTGCTCTTATTAAAAAATAAATACATCATCTCAAATTTGACACATATCACTGGGACTATACGCAGCTTTCAGTACATTTTTGTCTATTCACCTGATATGGACAAATAGGATCAACCTTTTCCCAGAATACAGGATGAGCGTTGAAGCAGGAGCAGCTGTGGGAGGAAACAGAAACTAGTTTCCATTGTGCCGAGAGTTTCACTTTCATTTAGAAAGAAACCATACTTATGATCTAACATTACTGACTATTGTGTAAGTAAAACATTTATATTAATAACTTTAAACTTCACCTTCTCTCAATGTAGCCCCGTCGGATTTGTCTTCGCCCTCCTGTGCTCATGTCAGTGTGAACCATTGCTGTGTAAGAACACAGGAATCATGTCAATGAAGTTGTTTATAGATAAATGAGGACTTAATGCGAGCAAATGAATGCTGTCAGACACCTGAGAAATCGATCCTGCTGTGACAGTTGGATGAAGATGAATTTATCACCGCTTTTGAGTTTCTTTGGTAATATTTTTCAACATCCTCACTCCTCAGGGGGTTATCAGGGTCATCCTGCAGGGTGGACAAAAAGTAACTAAAGTTTAGCTGTACCTCGGACATTCTGCTCTATATAACCTGCATTTTTATAAGAGAAAAAATACGATCTATAGACTGTGATCAAAAGAAGTATCCAAAATTTACCTCAAATCTGTGCCACCTTCCACAGTCAGCCAGGTAATACCAGTATAACGGGGTTTCCGATGTGTCCATATATTCGATTTTGTCATTGTTCCACATTGTCGCTTGCAGAATTCAAACAGATATCAATACAAAAGCTAAATAAATAAGTGTTAGAACAAGACTTCCTCTCTCTCTTACGCTCAGGTACCTATTAAATGTTGACACTGGTGCCTCTGACTTTCATTAATAAGATGTCATTCATAGCCACACCTCTGAGGTAGGCTGGCTCTCACCCAAAAGTCTTCCTCTCTGAAATACCCTCAGAAAGAAATCATTTAATGTGCTTGCTTTGAAAAGTTTATTAGTTGTAATGTGGAGATTACAGACACACATATATAACATCACACACCCCTGCACTCACACACAGCTGCAGTGTTAGGATTAAGATTAAGATCTTTTACTATTATGTCAGCCAGGGCAGGTATGATGCTAAGAATCCTTATGTTATCCCCATTGATCAAACACACACACACACACACACGAACCAATGAAATCAAGAAATGCACGCAGCAGAGGATTATCACATTTTGTTGCTAATTGTTTATAACAGTACTATACATGTGCTGGCTACATTCATTTTTTCAAATAAATTTACACCAGGTGCAAAGAAAACCTGCTTATTCCTCAAAGAAACATGTCAGCAGGAGGTGACATCATGCTCAGATGGTTTTAAAGAAACACATCACCTACAGAATGAGCATTTGTGTATCAGTTACACATCGTGTGTTCACTTGAATTCATGAAGAAAACGTAGTTTTTCTCGTGTGCCTTGGATAATCCGAAAAAGATGAATATTTTCATGAATTGTCCACATTTAATAATAGCAAAACTATTATGAAATACAGTTTTTTCACTAAAACATTACTGTTTAAACAATGTGAGCACAAACAGTCACATGCAGAAATGTAGGTTCAAGCACAGTAAGGGTGTGGTGTTTGTAGGTGAAAGTGTTTGATATTGTAACGTTTTTGGCAAAAATGCATTTGTTTAGGAAGTACTAAACACGATACTAGATAAATGAGACTTGGAGAGTTTGTAAACAGATATTTTGATATAGTTCTGAAACGTGGTTCCCAGCGACTTCATTTCATGGAGAAAACTTTTTGGATTCTCTGTTCATCCCGGGGGCATGCCAGAAAAACGTTTTTTTCACAAATTCAGTGTAATGTTTGGTGAGTAACTGATACACAAATGGCCAACTTGCAGGTGAAGTATTCTTTTAAGTCAAATGCAATGCCAGAGCAGATCTGCTTTTGGTTTGGAATGAACTTGGCTGCAAATGCCCACACAAAATCCAACCTCAGCCATTGTCAAGTCTTTGAAAAAGATTGACGTCAATGGTCAGAAAAGATACACAGAAACATATTGCTCAAGGACCACAAGTGAACACGACATCACACTTTTATGTCATTGTGACACAATTACAAAACCTTTCATGGAAAGGGGGGAAAGTGCACTGATGCATGGTTAAAATTAATGCAGAGGTAGAAGCGTTTTTAAAATAAAAACAACAAAAAAAGAATCCATGACTACATAACACATTGTACTAGGTACACACAGATGTTGATGTCACTAACTGACAGGTCACGGTGCTGGATGAGTGAGCAGGTTCGTTTTTTGGTTTCATCATTTGGAGTTATGTCTACATGACTTGTAAATAAGCTCATGCGTGGCACTGTGGATGTAAAGGAGGGGCTAATGGCATGACATCACCTGTAACCTACAGCGGGGATACTCAACTTACTCTGCCCAAAATCTCAGGACACCATGGGCCAGATAATAAACAAACATTAATAATGTTTATCAGTATATATGATATATTAATTTCCTGTTTCAACTTTTCAAAGTTTGCTGTGCTAATTATCTTTGTCAAGAGGCGGATCTTGTTGCAGCAGGTCTGTGTAGGTCGGATATGTGCAGGGGCGTTTGTAACATTTGAGGAGATCAGCCGAGACCCCCTGCCTTCCCTGTCACTTTGTTTGGATAAACAAGCTCTATTTTAAAGCTTTTTTTAAAATCTGGCACATTATTTACAATCAAAATCTAAAAAAAAAGTGTGAATCAATTCATTTTCATTGTGAATTAGAAAATGGTCAGCAGAGAAAGTAACCACCATGAAGTTTTCACAGACCTCCATCCATGCTGCTTTTTACTGTTTGCTTGCCTGTGTTTGAAGTCAAATGGGACACACACACACAGAAAGGCATACACGTCTGCTGCAGAGCGGTGTACACAGCCCTGGTCTACTGGCAGTGGGAGAGGAGTCTATAGCCTATTTTTATGCATGCACTAATTTTGGTGGAAAAAGGGTTTGAGTGTAACGAGTTGTTAATTCTGTCTGATGTCAGACAACCACAGGCTGTAAGTTGAGTATCACTGAACTACAGGCTGCAAGTGCCATTCTTATTTTTAAACAACTGTGCACAGATATTGAACAAGCAAGCACATATTTCTGCATTTAATACAAAATTGCCACTAAGGCTAATTTTTGTGTTTTCATCCTTTTTACATTGCAGACACACTCCAACCACAAGTGCCCATTTTAGAGTACACTGTACAGTATAGAAACTGTACACAAAGTCTTTATTGTCTTGTTTTTTCCAATTTCCCCAAAGGCACTTTAGATGACCCAAACTCCTGCTCGGCTCTGGATCTGAAAAAGAAAAAACAAGCCGCGTCTTTTTTCCATTTCCTATTCTTCTGTTTGAGATCCAGACTCTACTTAAACAGTCCTCTCATCGGGCTTCAGTAGAACTCAATCAGATACTCCGGGTAAATCTGATTGCTGTCAAAAATGACATAAATCTTTGGATTGGCCATATCGTCCACACAACTGTCATAAAAGTTGGTGAAGCTGGCGTCCTTAGACGGTGGTCTGCAGTACATAGGATGTCCGACTGTGTACTCTCCGACAAGCACTCGGGCCAGGAACATGGTCTTGTAGGGCGGCTCGCTAGCAAATATTGGCGGGGCGAGTCCGTGTCTCTGCAGGGTGGTGTTGTGCTTCCCTGTGGTGTGACAGAATTTACTGGAATATTTAGCATCCCGGGCGAAGTAGCTCCCTGAGTGGAAGGAAAATGAAATGTTAAAATCAGACATAAAAAAAAGGTGCTGAATTGTTTCATGATGTTGCATCACAACACATCACAACACAGAGGGCTCTACCTTTGCCATAGACATCTCCATGGCTTCCTGTCAGCCGCCAGTCAAAGTTAAATGTACATATAGCTTGTATGTTGCTGTGTCCTGTGCCATGAAACAGCATTCGCTCCTCAATATCCAATGTGCGCTTCACTTTTCGCAACTGTGTTTTCTTCCTTAGGGGAGAACCAATGAATGACAACAAAGAGTACTGATCATCACTTTGTCCCTCCGTGCGGTTTACAGTTGTTGCATCAAAATCGACTAAATGCTCTAAATCGTATTTCGCTGTTGATTTGCTTTGACAGAAGAAAAGCTTCGTCTACAGTGGGAGCTCACAGCAAAATCCTCTTTACACAAACTAGCATTTTTTTACATTGTGCCATCCCAATTGTCTACCTGCAGAAGAATTCCCATAAGTCCAGGTTCTGAATTCTCTGGATGGATTTGATTGGATGATCCATCGTCCTTTCATACAGTCTGGCGACTTCTTTAAATTCATAGGTGTCTCTTCCAAGCTGGATGAGCTGTAGAAACACATTTACACATGGGTAAAATTATATAAGGGATGGTGAGTTACACCGGTGTTTTCTCAGTTGGGGGTACTTTGGAGTCTCTGTGTGTGTGTGTGTGTGTGTGTGTGTGTGTATCTCTGCAGGGCGTGGCAACTGCACCTGGCGAAACCTCACGCCTGCAACTCATCTCATCCTCATCAGCCTCAGTATAAGAACCCAAGCTTCACCTCCACCCTTCACCAGATGATTTAGTCTTCTCCTGTGCTAGTCACAGTCAGCCGCTCCGAACTGTTTTTGGTTTGAGTATTTTGCCAAGTGTGATCAGTTAGGTTTCCTAACGTGACTTTGTCCTTGTGTTAAAGATTTCACCAGTGTCTCGTGCCTGCGCTCATCTACATAAAATCTCAGAGAGGACTCAGTCAGAAGAAACTCCTCTGTCTGCTCATGCGGCGTTCCTTTGTATGCAGAACTCTGGGAAAAAGCAACCTCTGACTTGGAAAAGTGCAATGGAAGGACCGTTCAAGTCGGGATTCCAAATTCTGGCAAGATACATGGAGACCGAGTCGGTCGAATTGATATCACAGCATTATGCAGCACACATGGTAAATGGTAAGCAGAATCACCTGTCAGTTTCTACTTTCGTGTAGTGTTTGTGTTGTAGAAAGCTTTGTAGTGGCATTTCCACTCAGTTGATTTGTGTCTGATAGAAGTCTGTGCGCGCATGTAGTAGCCTCCTAACCACGTCTCTGTTAGCTACCTACATCGATGAATCTGCATGTAGCCTACTGTAAGATCTAAAAATCGGCAACATTTTTTCTATGGGAGGTGGGGTGTCTGCGAATAATGTTGCTGACAGACTGCATGCTTCTGATGCTCAAAGGTTAAACATAAGTTTCCTGATGCTGATCCCGACACAGTACATGCAAATACAGTGTGCCAAAAATACCAGCATGTTTTATTCATCTGGCTGGATTTTGCAGTATGCAAAGCAGCCAGCATGTTTTTCTGGCTAATTCTGACCCACAATCCTTTGCGCAGCAAAAGATAACATCACACTGACTGAGCGACATAGAGGACAGTTTGACAGCTAACAACATAACAATGAAAATAACAATGATGAAGTAATGCATATGTCATTTCACTGTGGGGGATATCAGATGTTAGAATCTGTGTTGTTTGCGGTGAATAACTTCAAAGTTAAAACTAAATACATTGTATGTGTGTCTCATGTAATAGCAGAGCTCTGCGGGCTGACCTCTGGCTCTGGAATTTTGTTTTATTGCCATAATAATGGACATATGGGCAAGAGGGTCAAAGTTCAGGGCGCTATTTTGCGAAGTAAAATATCCTGATTGTGTGCAAATATATATATATATACATATATACATACTTTGTAAGGGCAGCTGCAGAACCTACTTAAAGTAAAGAAGTGTGTAATTCAGACCACACTATGTTTTTTTTCTGCTATTTCAAATATAATTTGGACACATTCGTGTTATTTTATGACTGACAAATAAAGAATCAGACGCTTTTTGGGGCTTGATGCTAACCCTAACTGAAAATGTGTGTATGTGTGAGCCAAATTAAGTAATAAAGTGCACGGTAACGTGTTATTTTAATCACCTGATACGGCTCATCTGTATTGATTCTCTCCCAATGACACGGCACAGGCAAGGCGAGATTATCACAAATAAACCTGATGGAATGAATGAAAGAAACAGTAATTACATTGTTACAACATTCATTTTAAGCATAGTCTCCTTCCCCCTCAAACCTCTTCCTGCTCCAGTATATTTCCTTTGTTAGATGAACTGAAGACAAAAACAAGTTATCTGGATGTCCCCAAATCTTACCTAAAGCCAGTTGCAGAGTGGAGGGAGCGTTTGATTGGCCGCTGCTTCCCTGTCGTTACATTTATCTGACGCATCACTGGTGAGGAATTTAACAAACATTAGAGCCGCTGGAACTCGTGCACAATTTCTTCAACAGCATTAAATCAGACACCAAGTTTTTGCCAGAATTCTTGACTACTTTTCTTTCATAATCCTGCGGTCTGAATTTTTCGCAGCCTGATGAAGAAGCGTTTGTGTAACTTTAACTAACTCGTCATAATACCTGAGAAGTCCAGTCTGTACGTGTACTTGGCCGTGTAGAACTCCATGACACCTCGCTGGTTTCTGTTGTAGCACTGCTCAATCTGTGCACTCGTAACAGAGCACGCTGCACTGGGATCAATCTGACGGAAAATTGAGAAATATAAATTAGTCTAATGGAGAGCTGAAACATTTAGTTGATTAATCATTTAGTCGATCAACAAAATGTTTAAGGGCTTCTATGCTTGATTGTTGGTTACTGTTGTAACACGCTCGCCAGTGAGAGTGAAAGTAAAAGTAAAGCCCTGACCTCACCTAAACATTTCTGTTTTGACATCCCAGACTCAAAATAAGAGGAAAATAAGAAAATAAAGACAGATCTGCAGAAAAATGCACTGCCACACACTAAAAGTGGGATGTAAAAATACTTTGTCAGAGCACTTAATTATTTTTTTGGGAGTATCTGTACTGTGAGCATTTACATTTCTGTAAACTTTCACTTTTACTCAACTACATTTCCCCTAAGCATCTTAGATACTTACTACAAAATAGGGAAAGGAAGAAAGAAAGGGAGGAAAATTTTGTTAAGTTTTTCTTCAGTGTAATTTATGCTTCATTAAAGTGGTGTACGTGTTCAGATGAAATAATTTCAAAATTCTGACAGCTTGTTTTTGTATTAACAGTATTCCTTTGTACTTTTGCCTTCAATACATTACCCTCTGAAACCTGAGCAAACTGACTTGATTTCTCTCAAAAACATGAAAAGAGGCCAGTAAGCAAATACACAAGAAATGGCTCAAAAACAGGCAAGAAATTAGTAAATAGATACAAGAAAATTACCTGAAATTAGCAAAATAAATAAATATAACACATATATATATATAAATATACTGATTAAATGTATAATTATAAATAACGTTTTCCTGATTTTCCTTAGTTATTCCATAATTTTCTAATGATTCTCTCAATTTTTTTAATTGCTAATTTTTACGTCATTTTCTTGACAACTTTTACTTACACCTACGCGCAGTAAATATCAGATACTTAAAGACTTTCCCTCAGATAATGTTCTTAGAATGGACTTCCACCAAAGTCATTTTCTTTTCAAATATCTGTACTTTTATTCAAGTATGGCTTCCATTCACCACTATTTAATTACATTTAATCCCCAACACGGCTTAATGGCTATGCAGAAGTAAAGGCTGAATGTAATAATTTCTAATAACTTGCCACTGACTGCCATTTTTCATGCCATCCAAAGACTGCACTATTGACTAATAGATGGCACCCGAAAAAGGGGGCCACTCTATGACACTGCACTGAGTGATGCTGACATTAAAACCTGCAGACTCTCTGCTGCGCACAATTAGAGACCGAGGGAGGGGCGATAGGCGGGGAAAACAGTTTAAGGGCGGTGAAAAAGTGTCCGTGTCATGTCATCTACCTCAAACATATGCCACACTCCACACTCAGCCAGGTAAAACCAGCACCAGTTGGGCTCTGAGGTGTCCATCTCCTCCATCTCAGTGGACTCCTCCTCTGACGATCTGATGGCTAACATGGCTAAATCTGAAATTAATCAGGGAAAAGACGCGAAAACACTCAGGCAATTAGTAACTAAAACTTAAGAAGGTACGAGTGGGAGCAAGATGGTGTTTTGTTCCCGTGACAAACGCCAGGATGATGTTTATGCGTCATGATCGTGAGGATATTTCATGCCTTTAACAATTTCAAATAATAGCAGGAAGCTGCCACATCGAGCTAGCTGTCATTAGCGGCTGCCGCACCCGACTCTTCTCAACTCAACGGGTGTCTTACCGGTTTCCAGCCTGCCTCTAACTGGGTCCTTATCTGGATGTGAGTCCTTCGTGCATTACGGATCACAAAAAATCCCAGTATCCGAATAAGAACGGGTGACTGACGTTACAAAACATTTCGTCTCCCTTTGCCTTGTTTACTTTTATTTCCTGGTTGGTTCGGCACGCACAGAACGTCAATGCGTCAATGTGATGTAACTCCTCCCTCCTGCGTGGAGCACTGACGCCCTCAGTTTGTCATGAAAGGTACTAAAATGGCTTAATTGAGACTAAATTATACACAGATAAATACAGGGAGTATAGAATATTATGCAGGGAACCTGGAAAATGAAAGATTAAATGAGGGTTTAACATGTTTGAGCTTGCAACTTAAGCAAGTTTATTTGAGGATGTGAATGTGAAGCATGGAAAATGACATATGTTTAAATAAATAAATGGATAAATGTAGAAATAGAAACAGTCAAAAAACAAACAAAACAAAAACTGCAATTTAATCAATAAAAGACTAAATTCATGCTGAAATTAATAGCCCATGAAAATAAACAAACAAACTCATCACTAAATAATTAAATGTAGAGGTTAGGATCTCCTTCCTCACTGAGAAATAGACACAGAAATGCAAAAATAAATTAATCTACCTGAAAAAAAATGTTCAATTGGAAGATATTGATGTTTTTCTGTCCTGTTTAATCATAAACATATACTCATTAGTTTTTAAATTAATATTATTATAATTAATATTTTAATTCAATATTTGTAATTATTTACTTATGTCTTTTTTCTTTCTTTTTTTGTGTGTTTGTGTGGTGTCCATTAGGACACACCCCTCTATAGGATAGAGCTTTTCTTCAGACTTCTCTTCGTTACATGGGGTGTTCATTAATGGGGCAACTGCACGCTCACGGGTGAGTAACATACATTCCCATCCCTTTTTGAGAAGCCAGAAATATATAATTACCCTGTAATGTGCAGCAGTGCTTTTTCTTATGGGTAATTTTTGCAATCCCCAGCACAAGTTTGTCGATGAATGTCTTTGAAGTCATTTGCTTGGGCTGTGGGCCAGTATCCTTCTTCCCTGTGTGCCAATAAATAAATAAATAAATTTGCAGTTAATGGCATTTGGGAGTTTAATGTTTTATGAAAAGATTTTTTTCATTATTTGACTAAACCAGAGGTGGAAAGTTTAATGTGTGAGCTATTAGGATGAAAATGACATTTATTAAATTGTTAAGACTTAAGTTATATGTGCAAACATGGAGGAGAGCTGAAAAAAACAAGGAAGAAACAAGGAAGAAGTCACTGTGTCCCTCTCACACAATGACAGCCTTTGTATCTGCCAGTAACTGCGACTGAAGTAAAGGAGAGTAGGTTGTCACTCCTCTCCCTTCCCCTCCCCCTGCTGCTCTTTCTCTATTTACGTCCTGCTTTTGATGATTCACAGCAAAGATTGTAGGGGTCAAATGTAATCACCAGAGGGTGAACCCTCAATCAGGGTGGTGTCTTGTCCTTTGCTTCTGTGGTCATATAGCTGTACATGCATTCATATGGTTGCATGAACATTCCTGTGAGTGGTGGACTGATATTTGCTTCTGCAGCGTTTCTTTTCTAGTCTTTGTCTGTTTGTACGGACTCCTGTGTTGCTCGTTCGGATGCATTATGTAATTCAATGGACGTGTCTGATCGTCTCTCTTTTTCCTTTATGAGTTAGAAGACAAAATGTGGCCGCATACATAAGAACGTCTGCTCATACAGCTCTGGCACACTGTGGGAATCTTGCATGTCATCAGGAGAGGAAGCAAAGGGAACATCTGCAAGAACATTATGTGGTGTGGTGTGGAGAGCAGGTGAAAGCAATTATGGGCCAGAGTTATGCAATGCCAGATGCTCTTAAAAATGATACACTTTCAATAAGTCTTACTCTAACATACTCCAGCTTGAACTGCAGAGGAAGTTGTAGCTGAGTTCTGGCCTGCATCTCCTTAATGAATATCTGTGAATGTGTTAGTCTGCATGTGAATCTGTATCCAGAGCAGCCAAGAGGAATTCTAGACAACAAGCATGCCTCTAAAGATGCAACAGCTATGTCTTTGTATAGAGTCAGATGTGAAGATTCTCTGCCTCAAACTGAGGCGAACATTTCTTACCCGAGACTGGCAACGACTAACACACACGGTGGGGCCAGAGTAAGGGCCTGTGCATTGCTCTGGAATTTGGCCAGCTCTGACTTTCACAAGGGGAGACTCGCAGTGCTTTTGTGGCTCTAATGCTACCCAGATGCTGTCAGTGAGGGCCCCAAAGCTGTGAACAAACAACTATCTAGTAAAGATTAAATTACTATGTCAATATGGACCTCAAAACTGAAGTCACGCTGCCTCTTTGCGTGTCATTTGTTGTGGTTAAGCATGTATATTAGTGCTTGGGAGTTGCTGTGTGTGGGTGTAAACTGTAAGTGCAATTTGACTGGTTTGTGGAGCCATACAACGCCAAAATGAAAACTGTAGTTCTGCTCATATTTCAGGGAGGGGCATACCTCTACGCTTTGATTGACAACTTCAGTACCTATTTCATCAGCGTCCTTTTAATGGTCATTTTTGAGACCATTTGGCCACCAAAAGGAACTTATTTCTAATTTCTAGATATCTATAGCTCTTATTCCAACATAATTTCCTTTTCATCAGTGTCATAAACATTTTGTATCTGTCTATTTCTGTACGCAGGAAACCAGTTTCTGTTAAAAACTTTGAGATTCACTCTAATTTATTTTTGTCCTGAGTTAAATTAAAAGAGTCACACCAACAAAAGACAAAAGGACAGAAAAATAGGTGTCCACTTTACTGTGCTTGCCCCTGTGTGCACTTTCACTTTTATTTTGGGTCGTCCTAAATACAACTTTTCGGGCTCTGGAGCTTTGGCAGTGAATATTCTAGGCAAATATTCTAGGTTTTTAACTTTTTTCTTATCATGGATATAATATAGAACCACGTAAATGCTCATAATTATAGGCTTTAAATCAGAGACAATACCTGACAAAGCTGTGATACAGAGGTTCAGAAAAAAACATACCAGCTCCAACAAATTAAAGATTTTTATTGATAAGAATCAGTGTTTCTGTTAAAACAGGTTAGATGCATCACTGGAGGACCGGGCATGGACCGTTTCTATGACAACATTGCCGATATGATCGCATACAAACCATTTCCCTGGATGAAGTACTGCTGGTTGTTCATCACGCCACTCATCTGTTTGGTGAGATGCACCTGCATCACAACTTTCTTACTTGGTTCATCTACTTTAATGTCTTTCTCCTCTCATGTTTTCATTATTTTCATGTTTGTATTTCTTCAGAACACAGATCTTTTACTGCCTCTTATCTTTGCTTCTTCCTGTTCGACTCTCTATCTTTGCTGAGCGTTTATTTCACGTGCCAAATTAGTAGTTGTGTAGTAGTTGTAACAAGTTCAATATAATGTACTTTTTCTTCTGTTCACCTATGTTCTGGTTGAGGTTTGCAGAAGTATCTTATTAATGAGCAGTTTGCTACACTAATACTGTGGGCAGACTGTTCTCATGCATTGTTCATTTGTATAACTACACAAATGAATGCACCAAAAATTGTAATAAAACAAACATGATCAGCAATACAATATTGTATAGTACATCATCACCATGTTTCTTTTCCTAAACCTAACTCACGAAATTTTATTAGCCAAAACTTAACCTACATAACATGAAGTACATAATGTGACAATGCCCAACCGTGTTTCTTTTAACCTTATCTAACATGCGTACATGCTTTTTCAGCACGGTAAAATGATGGGCGGATGTAGTTCAATAGAAAGAAAAGTCTCTACACGACTGGGTCATTACTCGGTCATAATTTCTGCAGAGACACATCACTGTTGAGTGATTTGAGTACCACAAGCCAAGTGCCATCTTGTTCCATTATACACGAGTGAACGCAAAAATCTCTATGGCCAAATATCTGCAACCCTTGACAACTCACACCAAAACAATCCTGACTGATAAGTAACACTACAAGTAAGAGAAAAAATATGTATATCTGATTTGGGGCAATTAAATGTGAACAAAAAATGCAGACAGAAATGTTGAGAAGTTGTCCCCATCACCCATTTGGCTGTACTTCCAAATTTAAGGAAATGGCATTGGGGATGGCCTGTAGTTGTGAAATGAACATTTAGTTCACAGGCAACAGCTCTGGAGGACATTGCTGCCGTCAGCATGCTAATGGCACGCTGACTGAAAACTTGTGACATCTGTGGCATTCCCTGTGTTTCATTAGTATTTCAACTTCCCCTTCAGGTCTCCACAGGCCTTGGTAATCCCTGCCCACTCCCCTCAGTTTCTAAGGCAACTATCTGCTAACAGATGAGTGAATCAATACATATGTAAGTCTACCTATACAAACCCATTATATATATATACAATTACTTTCAACTTTCAAATGCATAAAGAAAAGTCCTGGATCTTATTTTTTTTTTTTGAAAAATGTTAGCAAAAACAAGTGTTGTGTTCACATTTTTGTTGGTAAAGGAAATCCAAAGTTAAAAAGTATATTCCCTGAAAGTCTGTGGCTATAAGCCAAAGAGAAACTAAAGGTAGCTTTATTTGTGTAGCACATTTCATACAACAGGGCAAGTCAAAGTGCACCAACTGTATTTTTATGTATTTTGTATCATTACCATTCCTTAAGTCTACAGGTTTAACCAGCTGCTCCCTGAAAATGTAATCAGGGAGATTCAGCTCACCTGGACTCACCTCCTCTCTATGTGAGCTAAAAGCACTTCTTTACTTTGTTGGGTTTCAACCAAAGTGAAAAGAAGAAGTTTAGGACATGTGCGCCCATATTTGTGCAGTTTTGTTTTTTTAATGGAAGTTTTGGGTATACCCAGCCATGTTTATAGCTTCCATGCTACATCATTTTCAAAGAGAGTTCAGGACATATGCAGCTGTGCAATAAAAGTAAAAAATCTATTAATAAAAAATTTAGACCATGCTCTTGCTACACTAATGAGGCATGATAAGTTCGCATTGTGGTGGGAGAGCATCCATGAGGAAAAGTGCATTCCTTTATGAATGGAGCTGTGTGTGTGTGTGTGTGTGTGTGTGCGTGTGCGTGCATTAGGACACGCCTATCTTTTCTTTAAACTTCGCTCAGTCAGTCAGGGGAGAACAACAGCGCGTATACGGGTGAGTAAAACTCCCTTTTTAAGGAGCTATAAATATTCAGTTTCCTCGTGTTCTGCAGTTATTTATATTAGGGATAGTTTTTGAAATCATCAGCACAAGTTTGTTCGAGTAATTTCTTTGCAGTCATTAGAGTTAATGGCATTTGAGTGAACGGTTCTGTCAGGCCGTTTATTTGGCGTTGACGTAACCAAAGGACAGAAGTTTTAATGCGTGAGTTATTAGGATAAATATGAGGCGATATAGAAACTGAATTGTTGAGACCACTGCTCTATATCGTGGGAACGACAGTTGTAGAGATGTAGACATGGTTTGCATTACAGTCCGCTTGTTTTTAATGTGTGTGCGCATGACAGACGGAAAGACCATGACTGAAGAAACAGCTCCTGCTGGAGGCTCGGGGCCAGAGACGGGTCATTCAAATGAAGGGACTCTGCCGAGGGGGAAATGGGCCAACAAGAGGGAGTTCATGCTCGCCATGGCTGGACTGGTCGTTGGCCTCGGGAGTTTTGTTCGTTTTCCTTATCTGTGCTTCAAGAATGGAGGAGGTCAGAGACTGTTTTGTTTATTATGGTGAATGCTCATGTTTACTAAAAGCATTGCAAATGCAGAGTGAAAATATGTACACATATGTATTTGCAAGCATGCACGCACATGCATGTGTATGAGCATGGTGAAATTAATAATAAAAAAAGAGTGATGGAAAAACAGACTGATCATGAAGGAGGTGACACCAAAAGCCGCCTGTCACTAAAAAACAAATCATGGAGCAGTTTTATTTGTAATCTTAATGGCAAACTGGATTCATTTCAGGAAGGGTTTCCATTGTTGTCCTCATAGTTTGAATACAAAACAATATATATTATTATCCACCAGGGTGGAAATTTGTCTCCAGCCCACCAGACAGAGAAGACAATACATTTAAAAACAGTTATCAAAGCTAACAAATAAGCAGGTCATTAGAAACGTTAGACATATTAAATCAGGAGCTTTCTGTAAAAAGCTGGCTCAAAGCTTTTTGTGGCTTGCCAACCATTTTACTTTGATGCCATCGACACATCAACAATGAGGTTAATTCTTTACAGATTCTATTCTCCGAAATAAAGCTGTTGTCTTGCTTTGTTTTGTTTTCATTTTTTTCCTAAGTAACATGGAAAAATATTAAATCCAACCATGAGCTCCTCCATTAAAAGAAATTCCTTTCATTCCACTTAACTAGTCACATGATCAGCCTTTAAAGCTAGGGTAGGCAGTTTTATTTTGGTGCCACTGTGCATAAATCACATAACAAACATACTTTAATTCAAGTGGACCGAGACAAAACTATACTTTTGCACCTCCTCTTGGCTTTTTTTTTCAGGCTCTACAAAATCTTGTCAGTGACGGGAAATGCTGGCCATTCACAGGGCATTCAAAGAGATAGAGTGTTCCTGTTGGCTGGTTTCCTCTGTTGTGCTTCTGTATATGTCCAAGGAAGGTGGAAAGAAGAAAAGTCACAGCCTGCACAACCTTATTGGTTGATTGCCCAGCAGCTGCAGGCCAAATTTTAACTGCGCATGTGATGTACCTCAGTTGTGTGATGTTGTTTGAGACAGTGACTTCTCCTCTTTCCATCCTCCTTTACATCCCCATAGACTTAAAGCTGTGGGTGGGACAGAGAGGGGACAGCTTCAGGAGGGGGATGTATTTATAAATTCTTCAGGTTTTTTTTTCCACTTTTTCCTGATTTCTGCCTGCCTCAACTTTAATATGCATAGATTTTATGTGTTAATATGTGTTTTTCTGTCACGTCATTGCCAATATTAGAGGAACCCTGACTTTACATCCAAAACAAGTGACTCTTGTTCACTGGTGTATGTTTGCAGTTGTCTTCTTCATCCCTCACTTTGTGTGCCTCTTCTTCTGTGGCTTCCCTGTGTTCTTCCTGGAGACGGCACTGGGCCAGTACACCAGTGAGAGCGCTGTGACGGCCTGGAGGAAGATATGTCCCATGTTCCAGGGTAAAAACAAAGCTCAGACAGATTTTTGTAATTGCTCAAGTTGACATGCAGGAAATGAGTATATTTCATTTTGCTTTCTTCGGTGTGTCTTAATTTGTCAGTGTTTGTATCCAGACCCCCAAAACAAAATGACCACATTTGCCTATTCCAAATACTGTAAACTTGTAAAGGTGTTTTAGCTCAAAAGCTACTTTTAAATTTTATACAGCAAATGTTTCAACCCTCAATGTAAGCTGCTTGGTGCAATCTGCTGTTGAGCTTCACTTCCCAAGTATCTAAATTTTAAACCAGAAAGGCTGCTCTAAAATAAAGACAGGACATACATCAAAGACAAATACGTTTTGTTGATTATGACACGATACAGAGAGAGAAACAGAATGTTGAGCTCATGTCATCAGGATGGTTTTATGAGGCTGATGCATCCCCCTAATGCTTAAACGAAACCTTCACTCTTGTGTGCTACAGTGGTGAGAGACGGGGAACCTGTTACTTTTGGAAGAAGTTAACTGTGTGAAAACTCACTGTGTCCTGCAGGGGTGGGGATTGCATCCCAAGTGATGCTGGCTTATGTGAACATGTACCACATCGTTTTGTACGCCTGGGTCATCTGCTATGTGTATTACTCCTTTCAAAGCCCGTTGCCCTGGACTACATGTGACAACTCGTGGAACACCCGTGAGCTATACTTTACTACAAATCAACACCACCTTGTTGAAACACATATGTGCTTGATTTTCTGTGTGTGTATTGCTTTTTCTTATGGTATTAAGAGGAAACACTCTCCCTTACATTTAACACTTGGAAGCATTCAACTTCATCCATCTTTCCTCAACCTCTTAGCCTCTTGCCATGTTCAGTCTCATTTGGTCAACTGGTCAGCCCCACCCATATTTGACTCACCTGACTACGACTTCAGTTACGAGTAAGTTGCATTTTTATTGTCAGTTGATACTGTATGAAATACCACAATTTATTTTCTTAATGAGATACATGAAAAAGTAACGAGAACTGTGAGATTAGTCTTGGCTTGAGTAGATGTAGCACCTTTGTCACAGCCATGCTTCATGTGTTCAGAGCAGGAAGTCCTAACATCTGTTTCTGTCATAAAGACTAGCACTATTAATTGTTTTCTTGGGACAGTTTGAACATTAAATGTAGACCTAATACATTTTAATGACTTACCAAGCCTAGTTTTAAGGTGGTAGGGTGTCAAATGGTTTAAAAAATGCTACAGGGAACAGCTATAGGTTCTTTTGTAATTACTATCACTATTGTATTACTATCGTTCTAAATACTCTGTTTCTGCTAGATGAGCAGGCGGTTTGTCTGTTAACATGGAGGCAAGTAGGTTATGTGTGCCGGTGATGGAGAGGATCAGAACCCCTTCCCTTTGTTCAGGCATCCTTAATGTTGTGGCGGTGCGTGGGAAAGTGGAGGAAGTGCGCTAAAAACTCAATCACGAGTGGACTAGGAGATATTGGTTGAGGCCAAACAGAGTGTTGTGTGATTTCTATGACATGTTGACCTGTGTTTAAGAGAATTTCGCGCATGAAACACATGAACATGCCTCCCAGCTGCAGAAAAATGGAGCCCAATAATTGCAGTAAATTGCACTTTGCTATCACTTGTTGTTTATTCAGCATTACAGGGAATCCCCAGAAATGCTGACCAGTCAGACCAGAAAAATGTATTTCATTTTACCTCACTTAACTTATTTGCTTGCTTGTTTTTTAATTATATTTGCAGGGGAGAAATTAACCACAGAAGTCCAGAAGAAGAGTTCTTTCAGTGAGAAACGTGCACACTCACACACTTATCCTTCAAAAGACAAACAAAAATTCTTTGATAATAATAAGTAATATCTGCATAAATCTGTGTCGTAATCCAGTCTGGTAGATACCAGATGCATAGGAACTGGTACCGTGCAGGCACTGGATTTTGGGACCCAACAATGAGCTGACTAGTCTTTGGTGGTCAGAAATCACAGTGACCTTGCATTCGTCTCATTCTTGTGAAAGTGATATTTCAAGTACACTTTGGGGGAATTTATTCAAATTTGACACAAATATTCACTTGGTCTCATTGATGATCAGTTTAGAATTTGGTATATAAATGTCTCCTTTTTTTATGAAATAATTGAAGATTGCCTGACAGTAGTTTCCTCAAATTTGGCATAACATGGACTCAAGAATGGGCTGATTAGAATCTGGAGGTCGAATTCAAAGGTCAAAGGTCAAGGTCACAGTGTCTTCATATGACATGTTTTTGGCCAAAACTCAAGAACCACATTAAAACTATGCTAATTGTGTAGATATTCTGTATTTGAAATATCATGTTTTCATACATGGATGTAAAGTGTAAGTGCAATTGACATACAACTGCGTGGTGGTATATCTAGTTTTCACAAAAAACACAAGAAAGACACAAAGTGTGTTGTATACATTGCACATCTGTACATCTATTCTGGATGTTGTTAGCAGAGGATGCAGTTGTATTAATGTGTGTATGTGTCTGATATGTTCCCTACAGGAACAAAGTATTAAGGCTGTCATCCGACTTCATCGCAAACCTGGGGACGGTACACTTGGACTTAGCTGTGTGTCTCCTGCTTGCCTGGATTTTGTGTTACTTCTGCATCTTTTTAGGAATCAAATCTGCAGGAAAGGTGAGTAGTACCTTTTCCTGATGTAGAAAGTACTGTCCTTCATATTAGATAAACTCATAATTGTCAGTGTTGTGATTTCTGCCTGTTCCCCTGCACCTCTACCAAAAAAAACATCCCCTTATAACAGATTAATGTAACAAGTTAGTGTTTGAATGTACTTACGAATTTGTGATCTTCCTTTTTGTTTGCATTTTTGTGTTTTTAGGTAGTGTACGTCACTTCTACATTACCCTACCTGATGCTGTTCATCCTCTTTATCCGTGGAGTGACACTCCCAGGAGCTGGAGAAGGACTGAGATATTACCTCTACCCTGACTTCTACATGCTCGCACAACCGTCTGTAAGAACTCAACTGTTCTTTACAACGAGCCTCATTCACCAATCTTTCTCAAGAAAAAAAAATCTAAAAACTCATGAAAAATACAGAACTATAATAACTCTTACATTTTACCTTTTTGAGGCTTGGCGTGACGCAGTGTTTGATGTGCTCTTTTCCATCTACTCATGTCTGGGAGTACTGACCGCTCTGGGGAGCTACAACAAATACAACAACAACTGCTACAGGTCAGCGTCCTCACACACAGCATATAATCATACGTGCAGTTTAACAATCGTGCTCCTTGACAGTGCAGACGTTTGGGTATCTTGTAGGGATTGCTTGCTACTGTGCTGCCTGAGCACTGGCACCAGTATCTTTGCTGGTTTGGCTGTGTTCTCAACACTGGGATTTATGGCTGCTGAAATGGGCGTGGATTTAGCTGAAGTTGCATCAAGCGGTGAGTTCGTTCCTCTCTTTTCAGCATCTAATCTTTCATTTGACTGTTTTCAAATGTCATCTGTGAAATATCTGAAAACAGATATTGTATTTCTTTTGTATGCATCGTTGGACATCAACTTATAATTATTTTCAATATCTATTAATCTGCCAATTATTTTTTTGACATCTTCAGTTCTAGCTTTGTCCGACCAATGATCCAAATATATTCAGTCATATTTAATAAAGCTTGAAATGATTATATTAGAGATGCTAGAAACAGCAAATGTTTTGTCAAACGTTTGAGAAACCCCAGGAGAAAAGGATAAACGTGAGATATCACTCTTTTACATCCCCACTTGGTTACTAACGGTTACACGATAGTTTTTTTGTGTTGTACGTTTTCAGAATTTTTGTGTTTAAATATGCATTTGAGGCTTTATTCTGTTTATTGAAATCTGAACACTGGAAAAAGCCAGACTCAAGCTTCTTGTTGATTTTATGGACGCATCAGAGTCAAAGGTTTTTATGGAGGGAATTAAAATTTAATCTATAATCTAATAACATCTATATTTTTGCTGTAAAGTTTTAATTCAGTTTTTTGCACTTTGTGTTGGCTTTATTTTTCAGCCGCAACGGCTGGCCCGTGGTAAAAACAAGTGGAGATAAAGATTTGTAATTTAAAAATTCATGTTTTTTTTTAGAGGAAAAATGAGAACGCTGCTTTTGAAGATTGCAGAATGCTCTCATGTATTGATCGAAGCATTATGTTCTATTATATTATTATATTCTACAGGTATAGCTCTGATCTTTCACGCCTATCCCAGGGCTCTGTCGATGGTGCCGGGCTCAAACTTCTGGTGTTTGTTCTTCTTCCTCATGATCCTCGTCCTGGGCCTGGATAGTCAGGTACTTTTATGTAATGTAGGTTCCATGTAAACGTGCCTTTCTCTTAAATAAGCTAATTTCTTTCCATCCACGCAGTTTCTGAGTGTGGAGAGCCTGGTCACAGCCATCGCGGATCTGTTCCCACGTCACCTGAGGAAGCCGCGGGCCAGAATGGTACTGGTCCTGGTCACCTGTGTTGTCTTTTTTCTACTGGGGCTGCCATTCATCTCTGGGGTAAGCGGCACAGAGAGAAAGGGATTATTTGATAGAAACATGTAAAATAATTGTAATAATTATAAAAATAGTTTGGCTCTTTTTCAATTTAACTGTCAGATGCAAACATGTAGATGTCCAACCCCAAATCCAAAAAAGTTGGGACACAGTGTAAAATGTGAATAAAAACCAAATACAGTGATTTGCGAATTCTATTCCAGCTATTTTCAACTGAAAAGGTACAATGACTATATTTTATGTTAGTGTACACAGCTCTGCTGCAGGCAAATGTGTGTTTATATATGCTTTTGTGTGTGTGTGTGTGTGTGTGTGTGTGTGTGTGTGTGTGTGTGTGTGTGGCTCAGGCACCCACATTTTGAGAGATCTGTGCAACCAACTGTGGCTTAATGGCTGTCTTGCAGTTGTGTAAAACACAAACACTCCTTCATAAAAAAACACTCCTTCTTTTCCTACATTTTTTTTCTGCTAATCTTTCAGGGAGGGTCACTCCTCTTCCATCTGATGGACTCCATTGGTGTCAGTGGACAGGGCATCCTCTTCATCGTCTGTTTTGAGACCACCATCATCGGCTGGGTGTATGGTAAGTCTTGCCACTGGCCATTATCACTGCACTACATGGTGCTTTTTTTAAATGCACTGCATTCAACAGTGAGCAACTATTGCACTTAAATAACTTTTTTTTTCTGAAGATATCTATCTTTTGAAGTTTTTGCTTATAGGATCACAAAAAGGAACTTGATTATACTCTAGATATTGTTCCGGCAACATTTTTTCACTGTGTCCTCCATCTGTATCATCTTATCTGTAAGAGAGAAGCTTCAGATAAAGTTTGAGATATTCATTTATTTTGACTTTATCCTGAGTTACGTTAAAAGAGCTCAGCTGCCACTCAGCAACTTTCATAGGAGTGAATCTGTATTTGCATTTTCTTTTAATGATCGAAAATTAATTAATTAAACAGTGCAAAGAAAGCTTCAGCATGGGAGGAACTTTTATTTTGCAAAACCTAAGGGAGATATTTTTATTTATTTATTTTTTCACTTAAATTTTCACTTGACTCTTGTATGTGATGTTGAACATTTCAGTTTTGACATTTGCTAAAGGCATTTAAACAAAGTTTTGCGTTGGAGTTTGTTGTATTCCAGAGTCTAAATACTGACAAAAAGATTTTAATTTTTTTTGTAAATACATATCGGTTTCAAATATTGGTTATTGGTCTCATTAACTACTAATAATCTGTATTGGTATCAGCCCTGAAAAATCCATATCGCTCAACCCCCTAATTCTTACTATTTCTCCTATCCATGACTTTGCAGGTGCTGACCGTTTCTATGACAACATTGAGGACATGATCGGATACAAACCATTCCCCGTGCTGAAGTACTGCTGGTTGTTCATCACGCCGCTCATCTGTTGGGTGAGATACACCTGCGTCACATCTCTCTTACTTGATTCATCTACTTTTTTTTTTTTATTTCCTCTAATGTTTTCATTACAACAGAACACAGATCTTTTGCTGCCCCTTCTTCTGGTCTCTCTATCTTAAAGAGAGACTGCTGCCTTTACCTGACAATAAATGAACCTTTCTTCAACAGTCAGGTTTAACAAAAAAATATGTGTTGCTCAGTGGACAGATGGATGGAAATAACCTGGAATCAGTGAGTCAGACACAGCTGGAGAGCTGAAACGAACTGCAGGGAGTGTGTATTTTTGGAGAAACAGGTCTCAGGAGCATTCAGCGTTTCTTTTTAAAATAACGGGCTGTTGGAAAAATGGGTCCAATTTTTTAGACTAATGAGGTTTTGGAATTTTTGGGCTGCCAAAACAATGACATTACACCTGTTAGCCATATCAAGTGCACAAAGTGACAATATGATGCAGGTTCAAATCTTCCAAAAAAATCTGCCAGTTGTACACTAGCCAGTTGGCTTTGTCCATTTTTTTCCCTACTGTTTGTTTTCTGACAACATATTTTCAGAACTTGTTGCTGCACAGCATTTAAAACACAGAAGAACTGCACTAAACTGTCATTAAAACTAAGTTTAGAGGAAGTTATGTTAAATTATCAAGCGATATAACAAAAATATATCTTGAGACAAAGAACTTTGCAAGTTAAACAATAGTTTGTTATTTGCATGTGCCTGTTAAAGCAATCGAAAATGTTTTAAACCATATAATTTCCTCACTATTTGAGCAATGTGTGAATTAATGCAGAGAATTTCATTTTATTCACTGACTGAGTAACCTACAATCATTCTCTTTTATCTTGCACCACAAAGCACAACACAACACTTGTTTAACAGACAGCTTAGCCCCTAAACTTGAACATTTCTTGTCCCTAGATCGTACTGTCATATAACCTAACAATGACATACACACTCACGGTGTACGGTTATCAGTACAGCATCTGGAGCCACATCTTAGGTGCAGTACTTCTAATGATTCCACTGATGTGCATCCCGGTATTCCTTTTTATCAGACTGTGTAAGGTGGGTAAATTTTAAAGTTGTATTTGGTCATTTGGTTTTCACGATTATACTGTGATTGGCGTTTGACTACGTTTCATAACATTACATTTTTATTACATTTGCCTCCTTATAATCAGAATCCTGAAAACATGACCACACCATCCAGCGATCTGCGTCAGGCTCAGCCCCACAAGCCAATTCTCACACTGTGCAGACGCGTCATCTTCAAGTCGCAGGCGAAGCCAAACAGGCATGTGGACGAAAACGACGAGAAGATGATGATGGGGGAACCCAGCACAGCTTGATGGTTGCTGATGCATAGACCAAATCTGTTAAAACTGGTTTTATGTTAAATCATATACAATTTGTTTTTATAAACGTTTACATATTTCATAAGTGTTCAGAGACCCCATTATATATTTTTGATATATTTTTTTTTAATGAATAATAATTGAAAAGTTCAATACAATGTACTTTTTTATCCATCTGTAATCCTTTGTACTCTAAGAGGTTTACAGAAGTACTTCATAATAAACCATTTTATTCCCACAATACTGTGGGCAGTCTCTCTTTCAGTGGCACTGGTTTCCAAATGCTGCATTCATTTCATCATCTTGTTGTGCCTTCTTCTGTATCAGCTGCAATACAACTGAAGAAACTGAACTACCAACTCTTTTTTGAATTGTTCTAACTCAATATTTGCATAATAGAAGTGGATGGAAATGCACATTAATTTGCACTGAATTTTTAACGAAATTTCAAAAATCAGAAATGCTTTTGAATTTTCTGATACACATTATTGCTTAAAAGTGGTTTTGAAGTGGTTCGCTCAGTCAGACATGTTTGTTTTGGACAGAAGAAATACAATCTCAGAGAGGAAATGGAAAAATAATAGATGGGAGAGAACAAAGTGTTCAGGACACGTTCAGCTGTGTTTGTAATGATAACCACTCATAATTAAACTCCAATAACATACAATAACAACAACAGAAGCAAACTAAAAGATTACATTTCTTTTGCATAATTTTATTTTGCTCACAGATCTTGCTACTTTAATGAGGCGCCCATGAGGAAGAGTACAACCTGTGTGTGTGTGTGTGTGTGTGTGTGTGTGTGTATGTGTGTGGTATACATGAGGACATACCCATCTTTTCTTCAAACTTTGGCCAGTCGGGGTATTTTGGCAGACACTGCGCGTTTACTGGTGAGTTGTATGCATTTAAATTCCTTTTAATAGGCCAGCAATATTTAATTGCCTGATGTTCGGTAGTTATTAATCTTGGGTGACGTTTGTGCAATCCTCAGCACAAGTTTGTTGAGTCATTTCTTTGAAGTCTAATGGCTTTTTGGGAGCTTAAGGGTTTTGTCATGGCTTTTCATTTGGCATCGAATTAACCAATTAGCACATTTAATTTTAATTACATTTAAAATTAAATGTGTGAGCTATTAGGATAAAAATAAGACCCAAAAACAACAAAACAATTGAATTGTAAAGTGGTTTGCATTTACCTCTTACTTTAATTTGTGTGCACATGACAGACGGAGAAACAATGACTGAAGAAACAGATCCTGCTGGAGGCTCGGGGCCAGAGACAGGGGCCTCAGATGAAGGGACTCTACCGAGGGGTAAATGGGCCCATGAAAGAGCATTCATGCTCATCATGGCTGGACTGGTCGTTGGCAATGGGAAATTTTGGTGTTTCCCTTTTCTTTGCTTCAAGAATGGAGGTGAGGGAAAAGTTTTATTATATATTAGTGTTTTTTGCCAGCTGTAATGCAGAATATACGACTACTTATGTTGCATAATAGCGTTTCAAATACAGGCCATAAATATGTGTACTGTATGGTCTGTACTGTATAGTACAACTGTCTCAAACTTAAGTACAGTCAATACTATACAGTACTTTCTTTCCTAAAGTAAACGAGTGCAGATAAATATAGTTTCCCATTATTTTCTCCCCCTTTTCCCTTTTTCTTTGCCTTAAATCTTGTTTCTGGTCTCAAGACAGTCTTAACAAGAAAAGCAAACCAAGATCTTTTTTCGAGTGAGATGTTTGCCAAAGAAATCTCCCCCTTAAGTATACAGTAACATCTTTACACAGGAGTAAAAACAGTCTCTCTCCTTGGAGAATTCCTAACACATTTTGAGGGCATATTTACCTTATAACAAGTCAGTATAAATTCCTTTAAGTTGAAACTGAAGTCAGTCATTTACATCTTTGTGAATTTTGGAGTTTTATGTTCACAACAATGGGCAAACTGTATTACATCCCTACATATTATTTAAATTCTCAACTGAGGAATTCTGGATGCTCTCACATAATGACAACTTCTGTGTCTGCCTGCAACAGCAACATAAGAGAGGCTCTATGTCTCCCACTAAATAAGACTTCCCCTTCCTCTTTCCCTTACTCCCTCTCAATCTCTGTTCTGCTTTTGACAGTTTTGGGACTGCAGAGGTCAAATGTAATCAACAGAGGATGATCCCTCAGACAACTGGGGGAGAGCCTCTTCCTGTTCCTCTGCAGGCATGTGGACACACATGAAGATTCCTGCAAGTGGAGGCATATTTTTAGCTTGTCTCTCTGTCCGCTCATCCATCCCATTCTCATGAATGCAATTAATATATCAAACAAAATTACACACAAATTTGTCATAGGATAAAGAGAAAAAGTTCTGACATTTTATTTGCAAAAGGTCTACTTCACTGTGACGCCATAATATTTCTGGCCATACTGAACATCCCAGCTCAGGAACAGAAGGGGAGACATTTGGTCAGATACTGAAGTGACACTAATCTTGGGTGTCCACCTCGTCCACCTTGTGCTGATTGTATAGATCTTCTGTGCTGCCGAGTGGAAGATGTGTGTGAAGCATCCATGTCTGCAAAAACATGGATGCTTCGCACACGTCTTCCTTGACTGGTCATTCTAGTCGCTGTTAGTAGTTTCTTTTGGAGTCTTTGTAATTTTGACTGGACTCCTTTGTTGCTCATTCGGATGCATCATGCAACTCAATGGACTTGTCTGATCATCTCACTTTTTCCTGTTTGAGTTAGGAGATAAAATGTGGCTGGACATGTAAGGACGTCTGCACATACAGCTCTGAACCACTGTGGGAATCTTAGCGCGTCATCAGGGGAGGAAGCAAAGGGAACAACTGCTAGAACGTTATGTGGCGTGGTGTCGAGAGCAGGTGAAAGTAGTTATGGGTCAGAGTTATGCAATGCCAGATGCTCTCAAAATCAGATCTGCTTTTAATGAGTCTTGCTTTTGCATGCAAATGTTTTTTCCTTGAACCACAGAGGAAGCTGTAATCGAGTGCTGGCCCGCATCTGTTTAATGTGTGAATGTGTCTCCTTTTGTTCATATATCATTGTGCGTGTGATTCTGTATCCACAGCAGCCGAGAGGAGTTCTAGATAAAATGCATGCATCTAAAGACACAACAGTTACCTCTTTGTCCAGTGTCAGATATGACAATTCTTTGCCTCAGACTAAGGCGTCCATTTCTGACCTAGCTAAAACCCACCATGGAGCCAGAGTAAGGGCCTGTACATCGCTCTGGAACCCTGCCAGCTCTAACTTTTGCACGGCAAGACTTAATGTTTTTGTGGCTCTAATGCTAACCAGATGCTGTCAGAGTGAGGGCCCATAGACAGACATGCATGTCAATTTACCCGCCTACACTCACAAACCTGAACAGACACAAACACATATGTTTTTGAACACTCACTGAAGTAATGTGATACAGAAAGAAAAAGAGGGAGATGCAAATTCTGTATATAATCTTCCTGTCAGCCATTGGTGTCGTGGAGGGTATATGCTGGTATAAGGGTATATCATTTTTATTATTTATTATATTTCTGGCTGCTTTTAGTATACCTACCTTCTAGCAAAAAAGTCATCAAATATATAGAGCCACTTTCCCACTAGATAAAAAAACCTCCAGCTTTGATCAGCTTTGATCAGCAGTGAGGGAAATACGACACCCAGGTGGACGTGCTAAATTTAGACCCTTTGCCGGCACAATGTAATGACAAAATACAAACGCAAAATACACTCCGTCACCTTCCAAGCAATGATCATGCATTGTGAAAAAAACAACTTGCCCAGTCTTTTAACAATCATTTTTACAATCATGTGCTTTTTGACAGTTGAGACTTTTGTTTTTGTATGTTTTAGGGGTTGCTTGCTACTCTGTTGCCTGAGCACTTGCACCAGTACCTTTGCTGGTTTTGCTGTGTTTTCAGTGGTGGGATTCCTGGTTGCTGAAATGGGCGTGAACTTACACCCTGGATCTGGTGGTGAGTCCATTCCTCCCTTTACAGCATCTGCACCTTTCATTTGAGTGCTTTCAAGCGTCTGTTTTGAAATATCTCAAAAAAAGTTGCTGTATTTATTTTGCATTAATTCACTGCATGAGTATATTTAATATCAATTAATCTGCCTTTTTTTTTTTTTACATCTTTAAATGTCTTGCTTTTACCAACCAACAATCCAGAGATATTCAGTCACATTTAACAAAGCTTCAGATCATCATATTTGAGATCCTGCAAACAGCAAATGTTTGACATTTGTGCCTAACCTTTTTTTTTTTTTTTTAGAAATTGTACAATCATCAAAACAGTTGCCCATTATTTTATATCAATCGATTCTGCCTATCGTTGCAGCTCTAATGCATTGTGGCTTTAATTCTAACAGCGGCAGCAATGACTAACATTGTCCACAAGATGGCATCTTTTGTTCACACACAGTTAAAAGATTTCTTATGGCCGGTGGTAATTAGACGTACTCAAGTCCAATTTCTCCAAGTCCCTACCCTCTTCTACATTTTTTCTAGACATATTTTATCGTCATAATTTGTTGTTGCTTTCTTCTAGTTAGATTTTTTATCAATTGGAGTTGTTTAAATACACATTAAACCCAAGAATAAAGGGTAATCATGAGATATCACCACTGAACATCCCCAGTTGGTTACTTATGGTTACACAACAGTTTTTTGTGTTATACAGTCAGAGGATGTATGTTCAAATATGCATTTAAAGCAATATTTTATTTTTTAAAATCTGAACATTGGATTAAGCCGGGTTCAAAATTCTTGTTTGATTTTGTTGACACATCAGGGTCAAAGGTTTTAAGAAGGGAATTTTGGATATTTTCTGTCATTGTCATGTCTCATTAAATTAGAAAATAGTATCAACAGCCATGAAAAATAAATTTGGATATTCCATATTTTTGCTGAAAAGTTGGGTATTTTAACATGAAGGTCTATGGGGATTCATTCGCTTCTGAAGCCAGCCTCAAGTGATCATTAGGGGAACTGCAGTTTTTGGCTTCATTTTTCAGCTGGGGGTTGCCGCTTGGTAAAAACCTACTGACATGGAGATAAAGATATGTATTGTGAAAATCCATGTATTTTTAGACAACAGAAGTGTGAAAAGGTTTAAATTTTAACCAACAAATATAACCATGAAACTTCCGCAGTAGACAACTTAAATCAAGAAAAATAATATTTGACTGTATAAGAAGGAATTATCTAATTAAATATTCTCCTTTTGCATACATTTCCTGAAGAGAAATATGGTGTAATTTAGACTTTCTCTTTCCTGTTGTCTGACATAAAAAGATGTGTTATGGAACCAAAGTAGTCCAAAATCTCAAATTGACCAGTGCATGAAAAAAAAACCCTTTTCACCTGAGGTGTCTGGCCTAACTCCTCAAATTTCCTGCATTGTTTTTGTGCTTAAGTATCAGGGAGGGCCACACCTCTTTCATCTGGTTAACTTCTGTGGTCTCAGTGCAAACTACGTCCTTTTTTTCGTCTGTTTTGAGACCATTGTCATGGTCATCGCCGACACTACATGATGCTTTTTTTAATGCACTGCATTCAACAGCAAATTATTGCTAAAACTGTTTCTCAGTCCACAGTTGATATAACAACTTCCAACAGCTTTTTTTTTGTTTTTGGGCCACCAGAAGGAACTTAATTTGTTACTTTCTACTTGTTGTTTCTTCTTCTTTAAATGAGTCATGATTTGTCCATTGCTTGTACCACAAATGTCAACCTTTCATTTCCATATCCTAGCTCTCTTCTGCCATCATCTTTGATAAATCTTTTGATCTTTTGCTCTCATCACTTCCCACACCTTCATTATTGGCAGTAATACTGGCTAAATTTCCACATGTGGGTGGAAAGTTCTTCAATTATACACAGTATACTGTTTATATATTCATTTTCTGTGACTCTGAAAAGTGCATTTCCTTCCACAAAAAAAGACACTCGCTCTGCATCTTTTACTGAAGTAGAGTGAGATATCGATCTGAGTCTGCAGCTCCTTACTCTGTTTAGGCAATTGTTTGCCTCCAAATTTAATCGAGGCTCACTTTTCTCCTTCACAAAGATGGAGCCACTTTCAGGGGTTGATTGTTGTACCATTTTCAGCGCCGTGTCTGCTTTCCAGAATAGGTTCGACAACTTATTTTGCTATAGTGCATTTGCAAATATCAATCTGTGGATGTTGTTCCATCAACCAGGTCGTGCACTACACCAATCGTATCAGTCGCCTCCTGTTTTTTAATGTCCCTCCTCCTCTATAGATCTTTTTTTCTACTCTCGCTTTGGCAGCTCAAGGTGAGCAGCTGTCTCGTCTTCGTCTCACTTCTCCTCCTCATTTACTCCTCCTTACCTCAGACTGGTGTCCCTTTAGTATTCCTTTCCTCCTTATTCGAACCACCTGAATTTTTCTTGATACATGTTCTATGTTGGTTTGTGGACTCCTCCTCCCCACCTCTGTACTAATTGTTCATTGTTATTCTCAGTTGTGTGTTAAAATGTCACATCACGTTTTCCAGCAGTTTATCAGATGACACAATGGAATGCGACTCTTGGTATGGTATGCAAATCTTAGATTGTGTCATTAATACTGTAATTCAAAATGCATCGTAATGCAACTTCATAGGAGTGAATAGGCCCTCCGACACTGTATCAGGCTCGCTCGAATTTATCCAGTGTTCAACCAGACCTTTCTTCAGTGCTCGCATGGCACGAGAATAAAGTGTGGTAATAGATCTGATTATGCAAGACTTTAACTTGGTAACTTATCCATGACTTTGCAGGTGTGGACTGTTTCTATGACAACACTGAAGACATGAAACCATTCCCCATGCTGAAATACTGCTGGTTGTTCATCACGCTGTTCACGTGTTGGGTGAGATACACCTGCATCACATCTCTCTTACTTGATTCATTTACTTTAATGTCTGTTTCCTCTCATGATTTCATTATTTTCTGTCTTATATTACTTAAAAACACTGATCTTTTGCTGTCTCTTATCTTTGCCTCCTCCTGTTTGCCTCTCTCCTGACCTTTCTATCTTTGTTAAGCTTCATTTTGCAACATCAGTTAATGCTTGAGCTCACATGAGAAAGAAGAGATGAGACTGCAGCTTTTAGCTGAAAATGTGGACTCATCTTTTTTTAAGAACATATTTCTCTGCATTATTAATAGAAGATTAAAAAGAATTTACCAATCAGCCACAACACTGAAATCACTTACAGGTGAAGTACAAGTATCAAAACTCCACCCAGTACAGCCTCTTAAAGACGGGAATGTTGGCTATTGATCAACGCGATTTTTAAAAAAATTAGGCTTTATTTATAGACCTTAATCGCATCGTGATTAATGCATGAAAGCTGACAGCCCTAAAGAGAAAAAATATACCTGGAGACAAATAACTTTGCAAGAACTTTGAAGATGGACAGTAGTTTGTTATTGCATGGGCCTGTTAACCTGATTGAAAATGTAAACACTGAATATTGTCATAACTGAAATAAGCCTCATAAACATGTAACTTATGTACTTGTAACCATACTCAGTGATATAATGTGTGTATTTTTTTAATTTTTTTTTATTGATTTACTAAACAGGACAGGTTTTGTCATAAAATGTGCATGCAAAAAAAAAAACAAAAGTGATAAACTTCAGTACTCTCATTTAAAGTTTTATTATGCTAGATATCCCGACACTGTGTGTCTCCTTTGATTCAGCACAGATTGGTTTCTGGACAGACAGGATAAACACTCAATACAAGTTCAATAAGCTTCTCAGTTCAGTGATGTGAGTCTCATTTTTCCTACTTTGTAGCGAAAAAATCAGAAATATTCCACAGCTCTCTGTGTGTCTGCTATTTGCCTTTTTTATTAGTACCAAAAAAAAAACTTGGCTGTGTGTATGTGTGATGTTACAGGATATGTGTTATTGCTAAACATGAACTCTCGCCATCATCATGCCAAGTCCAGTCATCCGTGTGATCCAAACCGGCATTCAATTAACAGACAATTCCGGCCAGTTGCCTCCCACCTCTCCTCACCCCCGACTGCCTCTGTTCCTCCCCCGACGACAGGGAATGACCCTCAGTCCTAAAAAAGAATGGCCCTCAAAGCTAAAAAGCCACTACAGTGTCAAGTACATTTTAACATTGACATTGATTGTTTCTTATTAATAATCGGATAAAAATCAACTTAAAGCTATCGTGTACCCTTATTTGATTGAAAACAGCGTAGGAAATATGTATGGTCATGTCACCATTTTGTGCATTGATGGTCCTGTGTTTAAATTAGAAGCAGCAGGTTGCCTGAGGCTGGATGTACAACTATAGGTCCACAAGTGGTGCAACTCCTCCAGTATTTATAATTAGAGCAGCCACCAGTCAGCCCTTACATAACCAGCCATCAACCAGCTGCAGCACAGAGAGTTACTGTGATGGAAAACCCGAACCACCAACATGGGGACCGGCAATTAGGGACATGTACAGTACGTGTCATGCAAATACAGAACGGAGCACAAAATAAGGCCAGTGGGACGTTATCAGCTCTCATGGAAACAGAAATCGCAATGAGGTCAAAAAGGTGATGAGTAGATAAAAACCATCTCAGCCATTATGTACCCGCAGCTTAATTAAAGGCACAGTTCACCCCAAAATCATAATTGCATGCAACAATCTAAACTGATAAATAGCACCACAGGTAAGAGATAAAAATATGTATTTTTGATTTGGGGGTGACCTGTCCCTTTAAAGGAGTACTCCAGCAGTTTAGCATTGCACTTGAAAACTGATTTATTAAAAGAAATGGTCAATATTGAATCAACCAAAGCCCAGACATGTTATATTTTAATTCCTACTATGGGTGAAGACCCAGGTACACTTGGTCCTTGATTTTCCCAGAATACAACATGATAGTATCTATCATTAGCCCCTTCCTCACTGACACATTTTATACTCCACGTTTCCAGTTGTATTTCAGGCTTCCTGTTGAAAAATGTAAAGTTTCAAACCAAATCCCTGATGATATCACTATGTCAGACCTAATGGCGCTCTCTTCAGAGCCACAGAAGACATTACAACTGTAAAAACACTAATGATTGAAATAAAAAAATAAGAAAAAAATGCCTTCAAGATCAGATTTAGTAATGTACAAGATCTACAATTCATCAACCCCACAGGGTGTTGTGACTGAAATCACCTGCTGGGATATCACATTGACTTAATTGTGCTGCATTATTGGTTCAGCTGGGATCTTCCCCAGAGCTGTGTCTTTGTAGTCCCATCTCTCGTTCTGTTTCATAAGACGAAAAAAAAAAATGATGCCAACTGGAGACTGAACTAAGATAAGAGAAATGGTTTTGTAAAAAAATTGAGTTTTTAAGACCAGAAAGATGTTTTTACTACTTAATAAAGGAATATCAAAGAATGTAAATCCACAGTTGCATGGAAACTAGTAAATAGGGAACCCCAGGTTAAAAAAATATTCCCTAAAAGAATACACTGTAGCCTTAGAGAAACTATGTTTTCAGTCAACTGCTGTGTATTTTTATGTTTTTGTGTTTCATTGTCTTGCAGTCTACAGGGTTCCCCAACCGCTCCCTGCAGGGGCTGGGAGGGTAATCAGCGAAATGCAGCTCACCTGGACTCACTGCCTCACTACTCTGTGTAAGCTCACTGCAGGCAGTTGTTTGGTTTGGTTTAATTTCCTTTAAAACTCACGTCTGTTGCCCTCTTTGTCAACTCTGAGTCTGATAGTGACACCTCCACCACCTCCAGTGCTGATAAACACAGAAGGAAGAGCAGACAAAAACTAAGGGAAAAAATTGCCTAAAGTGATCTCTAGAAAACTATTTATTTTGCCTTCAATATTTTCGTGTTACCTCCATGAGATTGTATCTCTTTTGTTGAACAAACATGTCCATGTCTTCAATATTTTGCAATATTTCAACTTTTCTCAAATATCCAGCATTCCCTCTCAATTTCCCATGCACAAATTGAACATGTGCATATGACAGGGTAGAAAGAGACACACTTGTTGCCTGGAACATTCCTTATTGAATGCATGGCAGCGGGTGACATTGTCCACAGGACATGCATCACTCTGTGTTGCACTGATGGCGATCAGTCCCTGCCTATATATATTCATCAAAGTTTAATGAAGCTCTCTATTGTTTGCAGTACTCAGCAACAATTCCCACAGGGTAAAACGGTGAGGAAAGGAAATATGTGTGACCTTATCTTTCAGTTCCCCGTTTGATCAAAATCATTAGGATGAAGGCAACACTGAACGCATCACAGTAACAGATTGCAAAAGTTCCCCGTAACGTAGATTGTGTTTATGCTTGATTGCTTCTTTAGGGCTTTTATGGTCTTGATGTAATTTATTGTGGGACATATTAAGGGCAATGACTTTCCGTAGGTCACAAGGATTTGAGACACTTGGTATGATAAGACATGACTCAGGGGTAATGGAAGGAGAGCAGAATGAAACAGAAAATGAGGTGGTTGATAGATCTCTGGGGAGGAATAGCACTCTCTGCAGTGACGCCAGTGAAACTCTAGCGGACTCATGGATCAGACAAACTGTAGATGAAGACATTTCAATGCCCTCTGTCACTTCTTTTATCTCTTTCAGTTTTTTATTCGATCTCCAGCGATGGAACAATCTTCCTCGGCGTCATTTTTCAGTTTCTTTGTATCTTTTCATCTCATTCCTCTCTTATCTACCCAGGCTCAACTTTTCCCATTTTTATCTCACTATCTTTTCATGCTGCCTCCCGTCTCATGTCTATACCTTTTCCCTCATTCTTTGCAGAGATTCATCTGCCCCTGCCCCTGCCTCCATCATCATCTTTCATCTTTTCACTCTTTCTCTCTCATTAACACAATCATGCTCTCTCGAATGAGCACCTCGCCCTGCGTTTGTCCTTAACCTGTGGAAATTTATGCAGTGCGCATCGTCCTGCTGCATTACAGGATGAAAATGTTGGTAATATTAGCCTCCTATCTACGCATGCCAATCGCCTCTGGGTGTTCCTCGCTTTATAATAACCCCCGCATCAATTCAGAGACCACGACACACTGCTGTGAATTAAAGGCAGCTCAAGAGGAGGCCTCAAAGGCATCAGCTTCTTTTCTCAACAGTTGCCCATTTTCATTATTAAGATTTTTTTTTTAAAAAAAACAGTAATAAACTGAATTCAAACTGAGTGCAAATATGCTACTTTAATGATGTACTGACTGCTTGCACTTTCCATCCACCAAAAATATAACATTTGCAAGTTTTTGTCTGCTTAGATTGTCTTATCACTTCTATATTTAGCAATTTAATTGCAGCTTTGTGGCACTGTGAACTACACTAAGAGTAGCCATGCTAGTGGCTCTGTGAGATTGGACTTAAATGCTTATATCATTGTGCAAGCATGCTCACAATAGTCGTTTTAGGATCTAATAGTTCTGGGGACTCCCCAAGAGCAGTTGCCTATTTAAGAGCTCCTCCAAGAGCTTCATAAGGTTAAAGGCTTTTTTTCTGTTTGCATTCACGCTGCCAATGGAAATGCTCAAATGACATACTGTATTCTGGTTGGCTTCTTTGTCAGTGGACTTTTGCATCTGTTCCTCCGGCATCTGCTGTTGACATTCTGGGATGCCACAACTGGGATGTCAACAAAAGCACATGGTTAGGATAAGGCAACAACAGCAGGCCGCAATGTTTGACGCCTTCGAAATGGAAATGGCCTGTATAACACTGCCACTTTCACTTTGATTTGATCAAAATAGCATTGTATTTCCACTGTTTTTGCAAAAAAAACATATGTATTTGCAGAGTCATTTAATATCACAATGCAGTGCAGCTCTCTAACTAATGCAAGGAGGCAAATGAATCAAATATGTAGTATTCCTCACTGGCAACATCAATTTCCAGCATTTATGTATTGCTGACAAAAAACAGAATATATCAGAATCTCCTTATTTGTCAGATACAATAAATCTACGGCAAATTCTGTCCATTGGTCCAAAGAAATACCAAAAATTCGCAGAATTCTAAAAAACTGCCCACATGATTTATTTTGAATATGGTGTTGTGAGCCATTACTCTGCTTTTTTTGAGACATTGTTTGGATGCTGCGACAGGCACTCATTACGCAGTGACAGCACCAGAGCTCATGCATACAAATGGCTGCCGCTGCTTTACCTCTGAGCATGCCGACTCAGCAAATCTCAGAAGTATCAAAACCAAGTTAAGTTGCTCTTACAAAGTAAAGAAAAATAGACGTCACAATGGCTGTAACAGAGGCTTCAGAAGCCTTCAACAGAGGCTTCTTTTTGTAGCTCTCCGTGAGCTTATTTGTGTCACTTTTGGTGGTTTTGTCTCCCACACTTATGACTCCTTGTGGTTGTTTCGTGTCTCTTTGAGGAACTTTTGTGTATTTTTTTGTTGTTTTGTGTCATTTTGTACTGATTTTGCATATCCTTGTGGTTATTTTGTGTCTTTTTGTAGTCATTTGGGTCTCTTTAAAAAATAGTTTGAGGTCTTTCTGATTTTATTTTGGTTTTTGGTTGTTTTGTGTCACAGTGTAGACATTTGTGCCTCTGTGGTTTTTACGCCCATTTCTGTAGTTTCTTTGCATCTCTTTGTGGTCATTTTGAGTATCTTCCTGCTCAGTATGTGTTAATTTTGACCATTGACATTTTGCAAGTGAAGGCCAGGGAGCCCCGTGACACTTTGGGCCCCTGGGCCTGTGCCTAGTAGGCCAGTTTAGTCATCCATCCATGCATACCTCCTAAATGGAGCATCAAAGGTCTGTATGCAGTGGGTTTATGAAATAACTATCAAATCAAAGCAAAGCTTTTGTGTGATAAACATTATGGGCTTGCCTATACTGGTGTATCTTTTATTTCACACTACATTTTCATTTGGTCTCGCCATCTTCTGCATTTAAGAAACCTGCGGGAGGCCTAAATCTATAACAAATCTTAAATTCTGACTCTATTTTCAGAAAGGCTACAAGCATCACAGCATGAATTTAATGCTGTTAAATAGAACTTTGGACAGAGCATGATAATCTCTGTGAAAGTTTAGCTTTATATTGGTATATTTCCTCTCTTGCTTTTCTCTCCCTATGCCCTTTTCTTCATAATCTGTGTTATTTTTTCCATTTTTAATCATCATCGTAACTTAAATATGAAGAAATATGACCCATCAAATTCAGAGTCTCAAAACTCTGACAAACTAACTTTTCTTCCATGACATTCTGTCTCTCTGTCATTCTGTCTCTGTCACCTACATAATCGCTCTCTATTATTCTCGGCTGTGGACGCCCTGGAATCATAATTAGGCTGCATTGATCGGGGGGAGGCTGTAAACAGATTGATGAAAACCAGCTTTGACACCTCCAATCCAGCTAGCTATCATCATATGGGTCCACGTGGACAATAAACCTCACCAGAGATCACATTAAATCTGTTCTTGATAGGAGCGGCTCGCTACGGGTGTAATTAAGCTTCTAATATGATTAAATCTCTCACTTTTGTAACCCCGTATCTTCCAACTGTCCCCACCCACCAGCACGGCAACGGGCACCGAGTACAGTGCTGCCAGCGGCATTGTGGGAATGTTCATTAGTCTTTCTAATTGGCTGATGATAGAATATCTGGATCAGATATCAATGTTATGTTACCTGCCAGAAAAAACAAGAAAGATTCAGGCCTTGTATGTTATTCTATTAATATTAACGAAGGCATTATTCTACTGTCACTAGAGTAATTAAAAAGACAATATACGCAACGTCACTGTATTCACTTCCAGAACACGAGTGCAGTTGTTGCTATGTTAAAAACATGCTTTCTTGGTGTCTTAATTAACCGGTGACAAAAGAGCCTAAACAGGCAAAAAAGTGAAACTGAATGCGCCCGAAATGACTTGTCACACCCAAACAGGGTATTTTTCAAGACATGTTTATAACAATCAAATTGAGTACTTTTTAAATGAGAAATCTGGACATTACTGGTCGTGTTTGCTGTGACCAAACTGTTGGTTTTTTTTTTTGTTTGTTTGTTTTTTATCAGAGGTAGAGATATTTCCAGCTGTTTCCAAATCGGGTAATTTAAGCAGAAAACATGATCTTTTTGGAACCCTAACCAAGAGGTTTTATGCCAAAATGTAATCACACATTAACCAAAGTGTTATCACTACAAAAAACTGAAACATAATGTTTCAACATGTCCACTACAAATGGAACCTTCCAGAGTAAAATATCAGTGGTTTGCAAAAATGTAAAATGACACATTTTTTCTGAAAATTGGATTGACTGATTGCTACTTTAAGTAGTTAAAATTAGATCCACCTTTACTATCTGCATACTTAGTGATGTACACATTAATGTATCAATAATTATGATGCAATAATGTAAGACATAACATACTGAATACCCCTACTTTTGTTACTTTAATTGTATTTTGATCCTCAATCCAAGGTTTTTACTCAAGTAAAATTTCAAATGCTAGCATTTTAGTAGTATTTTCTGAGTATTTCTGCACTGTGATATTGCTGCTACTCAAGTAATTCTTCAGGCACCACATTGATTTCCAAAGAGCCTGTAACTTGAAAGAAGAAATAAAATAACCATAACCCAGAAAGGTTTTAGTGGATAAGGCTAGACTAGCACTAGACATTACTTTGTAACTGAGATTACTGAAGCACCTTGCTGCCTTTATGACTCATCTTTACTTGTGCTACATGGTAAACACATTGAACATTTTAATGGTTTATAATAAATAGTGAAACCCACTATACCTCACTTATTTCCCGCTTGTTGTCCATATTGAATTTTTCTCAACTGGCTCAATCTTTGGGAAATTCAGTGTGCTACCACTTGTAACCACAGTGGCCACCATTCAGCAAAGGTAAAGCAACAAAAGCAAAGTGAAGCACAAGCTGGAGCTATTTTGTGCCTAATTGCAAGTTCATTGAATTGAGGTGGCAGTTTCAGAGGCAGAACATTGCAGATAGTTTGAACGGCACATTGCAGCAGGCTGTCTGCATCAAGATCTTTGAATTTTCTTTTTTTCTGTCTGTGTTTATGTGTGTTGGTGTGCAGTATGTGCTGTGCACGATGTCCGGAGTGGAAGCTGTTTGTGGAGCAGAAGGTATTGATGTTTGACGGAAGATGCGCGTGCAGAAACAAGGCATGGATACAGTCATATACTGCATACCACTTGCATACACAGGCACATGCAAATATATTGATTATATTTAAAGTTAAAAAAATAGGATTATTTTGCACTTCCTATCATTTGAGTGAGGACACTGAGGGTGCTGATTGCATAGTCTGATACTGGCATGACGGCATTTGTGGTCATACATTTCCAGGGTCTCTGCCAGCAGCCATCGCTCGTTTCATTTTCCAAAACTCCACGAGCTCTTTCACTGATCAGGCCCTTCTCTGTTGGGAAATACCATGGCAACGGCGCTGGCAAGAGTTGACCTCGACAATCGCAACAAACACATATGCAAAAAGGACAAACACACACTGCTGCTGTTGAAGCTAGAGTTCCCCACCAGAGCTGGACGATTGACATATCCCCCATGGCCCCGGGGCCTCACCAGTCAGAACTGAGCAGTAATCAAAGCAAACGCACAGGTCGAACTTTATTATCAAGCACTCGATAGCAGCTGCAGGAAGAGCCACAGGCCCGCCAATATACAGTATACAGGAAAGAGTTGCAAAATCAAGAACGGCTTTTCAGGCTGCAGATACATCGCGGCTTCCCTTGGGCCTGGAAGCTTTTGCAGTTGACTTAAAGATGATATTTTTTCCTTTGGATGTGAAGTTTCTGGACTTTTGTGGTGCTGCTGCAGAGAACTGAAGCTGATGACCTGACGAAGGACTTCTAATAGGTAGGTTTATTCATTCCCCGTCCCCCATCCTCTGCTTAAATACTGTCTGTCATTGAGTAAGCAGAGTTAACAGTGTTGGTTTTGGCTCAGTTGAGTGCTGCAGACCATGAAAATAAATATATTAACCCCTTGAAATCTGGATTGACATCAGTTTTTTGGGCAGCATTCAGACACCTTTTGCAAGCATTTAAACCTGAGAAAATTGGTATGATTTTTCTTGAAAACATGGATAAACGGCAAAGTGAATCTTGGCAAGAAATTACCCCAAAAAATTACAAGTAAAATTAAACAATAAGAATTTAAGTTACAAGAAGAATGTGCCAAAAAAGAGAGTGAAAAAAAATCAAGGAAAAATGTAAAAAGAAATATGTTACAGAATTTTTTTAGATATTACTTTAGAACATTTCAGGTCATTTCCTTGTTTGCTTTTATTCATTTATTTGAACTTTTTTTTGCTATTTTTTTCAAAAATATTCCTCTAACTTTTACTAATGTCCTGCTTTTTTTGGAGGGTTATGCCTTACAAAGTTGCGCATCATTGCCTTCTTATGTTCCTGAAAGAAATCAGGCCAATTTGCTCAGGTTTCAAAGAGTTAATCAATATGAATTCATAAACCAGAGAGACAAAACTTCTCTGCCACTGAAAGGCAAAATAAAAAATGGCATTTTATAAGTCTCCACAATCAAAAGACAGCAGGGTTTACTTTGAATCGAAATAGATGACACCCTCAAAGGGAATCTGGGATGTGTTTCATATTATTGGTGTGCTTTTGAAGCAGACTCACCTCGACAATTATATGAAAGCACAGTTTTGATCATTTCACAGAGTTACGCCCGATTGAAGTTGATTACTTTTAACACAGTGTGGAACATAACTCGCTCCACAGCAGGAGAGAATATTTTTGAGCAGCGCTGATTAGAGTAAACCTCACAATCACTGTTTTAAATGTATCATACTTTCGAATACATTGCATTTTTTTTGTATTTTGAATTAACTCTGTCCATTGCATATCTACAGAACGATTTGCCTGGTTTTAATCAACATCATCAAAGGTTATAAGGCATAAATGATGCATCTGTTAAATGATGCAAAGGCTTTTCATGATGAGAAAAAAAGAATTGAACATGAATATACATTTGACTACTTTGAAATAATCAGTGAGCACAATGAATGGGGCAGAAAAGAGCACACAAAATTGAGCACAGCAGGCTTTTTGAGTCAGTCTAATATGGTTTATGATTAAGTATGCAGAAGAGTATCACAATGAAAAAGCTCAGCGGGATGCTGCTGTTCTACAGCTCGCCTGTGTTTGAAAATGAGCAACGAAATTTCCTTGATATTTGTTCTTTTAGGAAATGTATCAGCATGTGGTTTTCGAGCAATGGCACAGAAGTGATTTGGACGATTTCTGGCTCAATCAATATTTGTAATCAGCATCAACTTCCTCCAATTGAACTTCATGACTGTGTGATGTCATCCAGACATGAGAAGAGGGATTATGGTAAATGAATAATATAATAACTGTTACTAAAAACTTGACTCAGCAGTTAAATTTACACTACAGCGTGATTAACCCTCACATGTGTAAGCAGTACAGACTTTAAATCCTCTTTTGAGGAAAGCACATGATGGAACCTTAGAGGTACTTCAATCCAGCTGCCAGAAAAAAAAATCGGCATTGTTTCTGCAATCCATGGTTATGTTACATTTGCATGCTGTTATGTAGAAGACACATTTAGCAATGCTATGTTGACATGTGGTTAACGGCCTGCACAGTCCCAGCTGAAAATTCTGGGATGTCTCGATGTAAAAACAATCATTTTTCAGGCTATAATTCCGACTAAAAAAGCACTGATTCTCACTAAAAAAACAACTGTTTTTCAAGCCACAATCCTCGTTGGAAAAGCATTTTTCCCACAAAAAAAACCCCCCAAAAAACTGCTAGGCCACAATCCCAACTGAAATAGCAGATATTTCAGTAAAAGCAACCAGTCTTTCAGGCCAAAATTCCCACTAGAAAAGTAGCAACGTCCTAGTAAATACACCTGCTTTTGATAATGTGATAATCCCGGTTGGAAAAGCACTCTTTCTTACCAGAAAGCATCTGTTTTTTAGACCACAGTACTTGCAGGACAAGCAGTAATTTCTCTGTGAAAAAAAGGGTTTTGCAGACTTTAACTCTGCCTGGAAAAACACTATTTCTCACAAAAAAAATACTGCTTTTCCTGCTGGAAAAGCACCAATGTCCTGGTAACAGCCAACAGCTTTTCGTGGCAGCACCCCCGCCAACAGGTTGCTACAAAACACCCACGATTGGAACGTAAAAAGCTGCTGGAAACAGCAATGACTTGCTAAAACGGAATTACTTTTGTTATTTATTGGTCTTGAACAGCAGTCTACAGTATTGTGCTGCTCAGCAGGTGCCTCACCAAGGTGACACAGCATCCACTTTTCCTTCCACCTCCCAATTTCAGCTCATATGTTATGTCACTTCAGAGAAAATTGAAAGGATACGTTTGAAACATGTAAATGTAACATATATTAATGCTTCAAAGAAACATATATTTTTTTCCTCTGGCAAAAGGGGTGGGTATTTTTTATCCACTATGTTCGTTTCATTTGGTTTTGTGGTTACTCACCAGGAAGTGTTCTGTGGTGGACTGAAGAGAATGGTAAAGTAGGGGGCATGTCAGTAATGATTAAGATGCACAGTCAAGTGCATCAGTCAAGTATGACCTGTATGATTGTGCCACCAGTCTGCTCATATCAGGCCAGTAGTGCTTGTTCTGTGCTATTATGTGGCTTGTGTTGGCATAGACCACCTTAAATCAAATAACCTTTATTGCATGTAATTAGACACACTTGCCCAAGTTAATAAAAGGGCTGTAAAAGACCATAAAAATGCCTCAACATCAGTAAATTATATCTAAGTAGTATTCCCCTCCACGAAAATACTGTTGCTCTTATATAAGTGGAATAAATCCTTGGTAAAAACAGTTGTATTCTTCTTCTGTTCTCAGCTTTTCTGCACATTCAGAGTCTGCACATCAACCTAAATCTGTCCAGCCACGAACTAAACTCAGAGTGTGAAGCTCAGCTGGACAGGAACAGAGACTCTAACTCGTCACCATTACAGGCCGTGAGGACGGAGTGACTTACTGACCCCACTGGTCTGTAGTGGTCCCACCATGGGGAAGACTGGACAGAGCACAGTGGACTTAAACTCCCCAACAGAGGTCAAACAAGCGGTTCCCTTCGAGGAGCTGGACCCTGTGGCGCCCCCTGCAGATGAAAAGAAGAAAAAAGAAGAGCCGCCTGACAGGGGGAGCTGGAAGGGAAAGTTTGATTTCCTGCTGTCATGTGTGGGTTACGCCATTGGCCTTGGAAATGTGTGGAGGTTTCCTTACCTGTGTGGCAAGAATGGTGGAGGTAAGAGATTTAATGAAAGTGACTGAACCAAAAGATCTTCAGTCAGTTTCAAGTTGATTCTGATGACATTATACTTACTATGTTAGAAAAAAAACAGTATTTTGTTGTTTATTGTGTTGAGATTTGCTAGATATTTTACCCTAAAGCCACAACAGTTTTACTGTAAATACACAAAAAAATGTAGTATTTATTTAAATGATGTTTTGACACATTACTTTGCCATGCAATGACCCTCTACTGAGGCAGGTGATGGTTTCTCTAGTCCTAACCTAGCTCTTTACCTGCACCCACACACTTAACACAACCCCTCATAGCAGGTTTTATTTACTTTTATTCTACGATATCACCAGCAAACAACATGCCTGCCAAATACAGTCAGCTAACACTGTATTAAAATAGCCAGGAATGCTGCTAATGCCACCAACAGCCAAATAATCAGCCTCAGCCACCTCAAACACTGACCCTAGATTAACATTTTCAAGTTGAACATGATAATTCTCCGACATACTCGGCACACAGGAGAAGTTTCGGATATGCATCTTCAATGCAAGATGCCACTAAATCATTGACCTTCAAATTATTTTATTGATTAGCTAACCTGACCCGAGACCTCTCTTCTAATTTTTACCTATTTGGAGATGGCAATATGTTGAATTATGTTTGAGAGTTGTTTGTTCCATACAAACAGAGCAACTATACAGTGAGATAGATCATGTACCATTAAGGCAGAGTCCAGTGCAATTTTTGCAATTCAGTGATTTTAGTCCCCTAACCGTACCCTAGACCATGCCTTATTAACCTTTTGAAACCTGAACAAATTTCCTTGATTTCTTTCAAAACATGTGAAGAAGGCAATGACCAATGAAAAAAGATATAACCAAGACATTTAGAGAGAAAAAAATAATATAAGAAAATTACCTGAAAATATTTTTTTTAAGAAAGAAAGTGAAAAAAACCATTTGCGTTTAACTGATCCTGCATCTTTCTGATAGTTGGTGCTGTAGCGAGGGTTGATGCCTTTATGGGTGGTCAGCACTGCCCTCCCTGAAGCCTGTGTCCCCTACAGCCTACCTGATGCCCTAATGATAACCACCGCCATGGTCAAAACTAACTGTGAAATTGTGCTCGGTGCCACGATGCATATCTCCAACTGCTGCCACGCTGTATTAAACTCTGCAGCCGTGATACATACATGAATTTTCTGAAAATATTCCCTCACTAGCCCCTTGTCTATATCTACTTTGAAGTACTTGGATTCTTCCCACGGTCGACTTTGTGGAACAGGACCAAATGCATTTTCTAAAAACCATATGTGTATCCTTTTTACTTCCTGTCACAAACCCAAAACCTTACTCATAACTTAGATCTCCCAGCTCCTTTTCCTCCTTCCAGTGCACCTATCAAATCTAAATTAACAGTTACCGATATGCCCCTCTCTTTAGCCATAGGCCGATTCATTGACTTGTTAAGAAATGCTGATCAGCGATTATTCAATTAATCATAAAACTAATGATTAACCATGTTTCATAGGTTATTTGACAGAAGTTGCCCTTTAAGAATACACTATGTAAGAACGAGGTCCTCAGCTACCCATTAACCTTTACAGAAACTTTTTTAATCAGCTGTAAAACTTTTATTGAACTTTTCTGTGTGTTCTCTGGAAGATGTCTGCCATCTGCATGCATATTTTAAATTACACTGTCTTCTGGCGTTTCTCATAAAATGCTAATAATTTAATAATAAAGGAGATCTTCAAGCAGGAGCTGTGCTTTAACAAATTGGAGAGAGGCGTGTGTCACTCTTACCACAATATTACAGCGATATTTAATTTCTCTGTCGATCCAAATTGAAGAAAAGGACACTTAATTTGTTCAAATTGAATATTTAGGTTTCACACACAGTCTCGTTTTTATTAAACTGTAATGAGATCTCAGTTACATCAGTGTGATGATGCATTATGGATATTACTTTGACATCTTTGTGATATTCCTGATTGCTGAAAACCAATCATTTTACACATAAAGTTATTCTAATTACTATGTTCCACATGTTGGACCAAGTCATTGTTTGCAAATTAAGCGTAAATCTCAAGTCTTTGAGCTGAAGTTCCACGTCAAATCCCAAGTCCTAAACTTTGAGTTTCAAGTCTTTGAGTAAGAAGCCATAATTTGGTCTTCATCGACTGTAATGCCTTTTTCTTTTTTTTCTCCCTTTTTTTTTTTTTTTACAACAGAGTAATGTGCTACTACTACAAATAATAATGATAATAATAATAATAACAATAACAATTACTGTTAAACATTTTATTTATAAGCTACATAAATATGTTCATACAACAGATAACCTTTAGAATAATTATTATTATTAAACATTATATTCATAAGAAAAACAAATATGTGAACAAAAATACATAAAAAAATACTATTCTTCATCTTCTTCTTCTTTTGATTGTAATTATATATTTTTTATGATATTATTTTTTATACTACTTCATAAAAATGGCATTGCATTTGTAGAAGAAGGCATTAAAAATTTAAATTTACAAAAATCATGAATCCTTTTTCAATTTAGTATTGAATTGCTGAAACAAATGTTTTAAAACAAATGCGACTTAATTTAATCATTAAAAATTAGTGCTGACAGTACACATTCATAGCATATAACACCATTAACCACAACAGAATGTATTTTGTATGTTTATGACCTGTTTTCTTGCATTTGCCTCAGCGCATATTGGAAAAATGTTTATAACTTTCTATTCCCAAATTTGTGTTTTTTGAGACTTTTCTTAATGTGTGTGTGTGTGCTGTTTGTTATTGCATGCTTTATGCCTGAAGGAAATATAACAAATAACATTAGTTTATTCAGGGACTGAAGGAAATAAATTAATTCATGGCAAATTTTCAGTATTTTTTTTAAGTCAAAATGCTTAAGTGAAATTTCAAGTCACTGCTGTTAAAAACAAGTAATAAGTCTTTTTACATTTTTGCTGATTCGAGGCTAAAGTCTTTAAATTTGTGACTCAAGTCCACACCTCTGCTGACCATGAACTCACCAAACCTGGTGTGTTTATCTCCCCTCTGATCTATCAGGGGCATTTCTGATCCCGTACTTTATGACCCTGGTGTTTGCTGGGATTCCTCTCTTCTTCCTGGAGACGTCTCTGGGACAGTTCACCTCAGTGGGAGGGCTGGGGGTGTGGAAGCTCATCCCTATGATGAAAGGTATGATTTGGATATTAATGAGAGTGTTGCATAATTTAGATTTACACATATAACTTTCTCACATGATCCTCCTGAGTATAGATAAGCATTCTGAGCATCCCAACCGGGCCAATATGTCACCAGGAATATGCACTTACCACCAAGATTTGAGCTCTAATTCTGTTTTGGTGATTAAGCCTCTTTAAAGATTCTGTAATTAGCCTCTTTTTAAAAACACTTTTATACTCCACTTGACTTTTTTGCTCAATATTTACACTTGACATCAGCCTTTGTCTGCGTGCCATTGCACTTGCTGTAAAAATGACAAGGGCATGAAGCTGGCAGAGAGGTGCAGAAACACAAAAGAACTTTTTTAAACAACTTTTTTTTTTTTCTCATTTAAGAATCTTCTGCAGCCGGTTCTTGGTGGTAGCAATTATTCCTCTGCCTTCAAGCTCAAAGAGCTCGAGTGAAGCACATTTTATCTCCTGCCAGCACAGACAGCTACAGTGATAGCGAGCGTGCTGCTGTGCCAACTGATACTCGAAGCCAAGGGCGAGTAAACATTAGAAATAGCAAAATAACAGTGATGAGGATGATGAAGATTATAACTAACACGCCGAGTCACGCCGTTTTTGTTTTTTTTTTTCTTTCAGGAGAAATCTGCTCTGTTGTACTCAGATATAATCCTGCATGTTACTCATTAGAGTTTAGCTGATTTGTAACACATTGTGATGTAAAATGCTGATGTCTGAGCCTCTTCCTTCTTCAGGTGTCGGTTTGGCTGCAGTGGTTCTGTCCTTCTGGCTCAACATCTACTACATTATCATCATCGCCTGGGCACTCTACTACTTATTCAACTCCTTTGGTTCGGTATGTTTTGTAATCTCGCAACAGGATTTGTATATCTTAAGCAGAGCAGAGTGTTTAGTGTTCAGATTAACTGGCAACAATAATTTGAGATTTTATACATCTTTCACTTTTTCTGACAACGGATTAATTGATTATTTGGCTACATAATCAACAATCAGTTCTGAAAATAATTATTAAGGGCATTTAAGATAAGATAAGTATAAGCAAATAATGCAACATATATATATATATATATATATAAACGCCTAGCAATTTATCTGTTTCATAACTAAATGAATATCCCTTCCTACTAATTACAGTGTGCCAACAAAAATGATTTAGAAAAAAAAAATTATATATATATATATATATATATATAAACAAAATCCCCAAAATGTCAAACTTGAACTTTAAAACTCTGAATTGAATATTAGGCCAAGAGAAGGATATTTACTCAATTATTTTAGATTTTTTTAGGCAATAGCATATAGGAAAGCTTATTATTATCTGAATGACACAAACCTAAACGATTTGAGACGTAGTTCATGTTTATCAACTCGACAGTGCCTGTCTTTCTCTGTCTCTGCCTTTGTCACGCTGCTTTTGAATTTCTCTGCATGAGCGCCAGGCTCAAAGAAGCCTGTTGGAAGAAAGCCTATGCAGGAATCGTGCATGAGGCTCTTTATTTGGTTGGATTATCAAATCAAGGGAACAGTATGAAGTCAAGGGGACACACAATAGAAGTTTTTGTTTGTCTGTGAAGAAAAGAGGAATTACTTTGTCATATTCATGCATTTGTGTTGTTTTCAGGAGCTGCCATGGCAAAGCTGTGATAACCCCTGGAACACAGAGAAATGTTTCTGCAACTATAGTCTGACAGACACCACCAACCTGACCAGTGCTGTCACCGAGTTCTGGGAGTAAGATTTGTTCCTGACATACAGTGTGTGTGTGTGTGTGTGTGTGTGTGTACAAGAACATGTTGAAGCTAATTCTGGAAGTCACTTGTACCCATCTGTGTCTGAATCCAGCAGTGTATGTGTGTTCCTGTAGGCGTAACATGCACCAAATGACCGGTGGTCTGGAGGAGCCGGGGGAGATTCGCTGGCCCCTGGTGGGCACTCTGGCACTGGCCTGGGTCCTCGTCTATTTCTCAATCTGGAAAGGAGTGGAGTGGACAGGGAAGGTCAGACTTAATGCTTCAGTTTCTCTATGTTCTTTCCCTGTCCTCTTTAATTCTTTAACACTTTGAAACCTAAGCAAACTGGTTTGATTACTTTCAAAAAGAAATGTGGGAGGTAACAAGCAACTGAACAAGACATGGCCCAAAAATTAACAAAAATAAGAAAATTACCTGAGAATAAGCACACAAAAAAGCCCCAAAACAACCAGAAAATGACTATGAAAAAAAGAGATATTTCAAATATAAAATCTTTATAATTATAAATATAGTTTTCTGGACATTTTCATTTTTAAAAAAAAAAATTGTTATTTTCTAATAATCTTCCCTTCTCTTTTAAAGATGAATTTTAGCTTAGATTTCTTGTGAGTTTTGTGGGACATTTCTTGCCATTGCCTTTTTCCTATGCTCTCAAAAGCTCTCTCTTTCTCTCTCTCTCTCTCTCTCTCTACATATATATATATATATCTATATATCTATATATATATATATATATATATTTATAAATATGTGTGTGTGTGTGTGTCTGTGCCTGTATGTATATATATATATATATATATATATATATATTACTCTGCCTCCTGCCTGGGATTTTCAAATTACAGCAGGTCCAAGCGATATATGTAAGCCGAAACACATTTACACATTCACTGCCAGTGGATAATTGGATTTTAATGTGTGGCATCTGAGAGCTGTGAGAAAAATTAATTCCCCCAAGGCCCCGGCCTTGACGGACATTACCAATTAAGCATAATGATTATGCTACAGGCTCCGGCATCGTCTTTTGGCAAAGAGTAGCCATTGAAATTTTTTAATAGATGAGAATTTTTTTTACACTACTTTGAAAACAAGGGATTTTGCATCTCTTGTTGACTTTTAATTATTTAAAAGAAATTGCTTTGAGGTGTTTACAATTGGGATTAACTCTAAAACAAAATCCAAACCTCATATGGGTTTTTAGCTTCAGAAGAATAGAAATCAGTGTCAATATGAATAACTTAAAAGACGTCTTTCTCTCTCTCTCTCTCTCTTTTTCTCTTAGGTGGTGTATTTCTCTGCCACCTATCCGTACGTCATGCTTTTCATCCTGTTCTTTCGTGGGGTCACTCTGCCTGGAGCCATAGACGGCATCCGCTTCTACATCACTCCAGACTTCAATAAACTCATCCGGTCTGAGGTAGACAGTTTACACACAATCATGTTCATACACAAACACTAATGAATATGAGCATTACATTTTGTGATTGCTGCACCAAACACATTGTTCTACTGAACGTATACCTGTTGTCCTCACTCTTGGACACTTTTATGTGCCATCGAGTGACAGCAAAAGCACAACACACTCATCCATATACAAACAAGATAACATCTCTGTGAAGTCAGTCTACAGCTGATTCCAACACAAAAGTGGACAAGGTGCAAAACCTTATCAATTTTTAGGGTTAATAATTGTACATTTATGCTATATAACATTTGTAGTTTGATATGTCATTCAGATTTGACCAGTTTTAGCAACAGGAAACAATCTAAAATGCTGTTAATTAGGAAATACTCATCTGACAACTTTATAATTGTCTAATATTAGGACACTGGGATTTTATTGATGTCTAATTTTGGACATTGGGATTTTATTATTGTCTCATTTGAGGACAGTGAGACTTAATATCATCTCATTTAAAGAGATAGGGACTTTACTATCGTCTCGTTTGAGGACAATAGGACTTCATTATTAACTCATTTGAGGACATTGGAACTTTTTCATTGTATTATTGCAGTATTTCACTCAGGCAAATTAGGTTTGGCAGACTGTTCCTACAAACAAAGAGGACATTTTAAGCTTGGAGTATGGCGCAAGGGATATTCATTTAGTTATGAAACAGATAAACTGCTAGGCATTTACATATGTTGCATGATTTGCAATGTTGTTGTCACAAAACAGTGTTCAGGCATTGAAATGAACAGTTTTGAACATAGACTTAACTGTGACCCTTAATCCATGGAGTTACAAAACACTCAACAAACATTGCATTCTTTGCAATTTTGTTTTTGCACATCAATATTCAGGCATTGAAATAAACAGTTTTAAACTTTAAACTATATTTTATACTATTAAAAATAAACCCAATGTCCACAAATGAGGACATTTTTTTTTTTTCATAAAAAAAACCTCCTCATGTTAAACTTAGTGTTTAAGGTCCTAAACAGCTGAGATAAATTAAAAATGCATACCAAACACATGCTTGTGTTTCATGAGGGTATATGTGTTTTGTGACAGGTGTGGCTGGATGCAGCAACTCAAATCTTTTTTTCCTATGGACTGGGCCTTGGCTCGCTCATCGCACTCGGGAGCTACAACACGTACAACAACGATGTATACAAGTAAGAACATTCAGCTCTATACGTCCTGATAGCTGATAGTTGTTATGTTATCCCCACTGTTCATTTTGTTCCTGTCTCTTCAGGGACTCCATCATAGTATGCTGCATTAACTCCTGCACCAGCATGTTTGCAGGCTTCGTCATCTTCTCCATTGTAGGCTTCATGTCCCATATCACCAAGAAACCTGTCCAGGAATTAGCAGCATCAGGTAAAGCACTATTTTGACTTGTTTGGCAATGCAGAACAGCACAGGACTTCTTTTTTTTCATAATTCAAAGTTTTATTGAGTTTTATGGAAATAATATCCATTAAATCAATGTGACAAAACAAACAAACAACAACAAAAAAACTCACAGGTAACCAAACAGGAATCGCTGTAAGAAAGGAAGTGATTTGGTAACAATGTGATGGGCAACAGTTGGTGTGCATGGCAACGATCCTAGATGTACTGTAGCAAACCATCCAATTCCTGTCAAGGTTAGGTTGCTCTCGAAATACAAACCCACTAAAGCTTTACCATTTTACTTTAACTATGTCATTTTTCCAGTTCAATCTTCCAACAACTATTTTCATCATTTGCTACTGTCACATTTTCAGTGTATGAGTTGAAAACTTTTTATCTAACATCTTAAAATCAACCAGGCACAGTTTTTTTAAGCCCGTAATTAATACTCAAAATGCAAATCTACTAACTGCCGCACTGCAGTTTGTCCCGAAGGAGACACAACGTTGGTGATCTAGACAGGTAACGTTCTCATCATTAACCTATATATTCCTGAACATTCCTCCATTAGGAAATACCATGGGAGAGCCATAATGAGCAACACAAGACTTTTTAAAATCTTTTCCCCATTCCTTTCAGTAAAAAAAGCCTACAAATAATGCACCAACAAATAGCATGGTGTTTCAGTTTTTTTCCTTTTTCTATATTGTCAGTGCTTATAGATTTCACTAGGCTTTAATAACTAGTATGCCATTCAGAGAAGCATTTTTAATTTAAACGTTGTGTCTTCTGTGTGACATTTAGGTCCAGGTCTGGCGTTTTTGGCTTATCCTCAGGCCGTCACCCAGCTGCCAATGTCCTCTCTCTGGGCCATCCTCTTCTTCTCCATGCTCATGATGCTGGGCCTGGACAGTCAGGTACAAATAGTACACGCTTACTGAACACGCTGCCGTTCTGTCATGACACTACCAAAACTGCATGATGTGAAATCTAAAGAGCAGTGAGCTGAACAAGCAGAAGCAAGTATTGTAGGCATGAGACACCCAAATTCAGTGATACGTGACTAAATACATTTCTTCAAACACTCTCTTTGATTACAAGTTTGAGGTACTTCCTTTAATCTCCTGACACTTTCTACTTACTCCACTACAGTCCAGAGGAAATATTGTACTTTTTACTTCACTAAATTTATCTGATAATGTTAGTTACTACTTCCCTTACAAATTAAGAGTTTTGCACACAAACCAAAAATAGATAAAATTCATTTTGCAACTATTTTGATAATTGTTTAAAAATTTTTTAACCAAAAATATTTCATGGTTCCAGCCTCTCAAATATGGAGATGTATTGCTTTTCCTTTTAAATATTTTAATCATTTTTGATCTATTAAATTGATTGAAATATTGATTGAAAAACTACAGTTCACGTTGATCCATGTCTTTTAATAATGTCACATATTAGTTTTGCACAGTGGAGGGCTTCATCACAGCTCTTATGGATGAATATCCGCTATTGCTGAGGAAGAGGAAGAAGGTCTTCATCCTCATAGTCTGCTTCATCTCCTTCATCATCGGCTTTTCCAACATCACACAGGTACACCACATATCTGTGTATTGTGTATCTTTGTCCGGGGTTTTAAAAAAATGAAGTTATGCTGCAGAATGTGTGAATATATGAGTAAGTCAGGTGTCGTTAAAACTCAACACACATACTGTACTCACCTGAACATTAACACATTTTTCTGACACTGGGGAGAAGAGCCCCCTCCTGCATTATACATAATGACAAAACGATCTCACAACAACCTGCGGTGTACGTTCATCATGCATTTTTTATTCAATAAAGAGGGGGGTATTAATATTCAGCAAATATCTGTATGTGTCTGTGTGTGCTAAAATCATCCAGGGTGGTCTGTACGTGTTCAAGCTGTTTGATTACTATTCCGCCAGTGGGATGTGTCTTCTCTACCTCGTCTTCTTCGAAACCATCTCCATATCCTGGTTTTATGGTAGGAAATCTATTTTATGAAGTCTAAACCAAACACTGTAGAGCAAAAATACTTGGGTGCCACTTCTGCATAATAACAGGAGGCCAGAGACCAGTTGCAGCAGCCCCATGCATGTTTCTAAGATTTTAGGACATTTATAGGATTATATATAATTTCTAGGATTTTAGGACATTTTCAGAATTTTAAGACATTTCTAGGATTTAAGCATGTTTAGGATTTAAGGATATCTCTAGGATTTGGGGGCATTTGTAGTACTTTAGGACGCAGGATTTCAGAATATTTCTATGATTTTAGGATGTTTCTAGGATTGCATGACATTTGTAGGATTTTTGCACATTAATAGAATAGCTAGGACTTCTGTTGGGTGGGGGTCCTCCAATATAATTTTGATAAACAATCTCTATTTTGATACTGCACTCTGGCCCCTTATATATACTACAAGGAAAAAACAATTCTTGTTGAGAATTCGAAAATGGTTGGAGGGCCACCCAGCACCCTATCAGGGGCCAGATTTGGCTTGCAGGCCGTAAGTTGAATATCATTGCTGCAGAATGAAATCAAATGTACCCAAAGCTGAGACAGAGCTGGACAGAAAGGACTACATTGTGCCAAGTTACCAAATGAAACAAGCATGTCGATTTCCTATACACACTGTCCAACAGGAAATTACATCTATCTGCTCCACTTTCTGTGATAAGCCTCTCAGTCCAATCAGCTTTCCCTCTCTTTCACCCCATGAGGCTTTGTTCTTGTACTTATTATCTCCACATTAACACACACACACTTCTTCTTTGCCCTTCTCTCTTCATGCCACAGGAGCTGAAAGGTTTTATAAGAACATCGAGGACATGATCGGCTACAGGCCATGTGGCTGGTGGAAGCTCTGTTGGATGTTTTTCACTCCGCTGATCTGCCTGGTAGGTGGAGAATGAGCATCGATTTACCCCCCCAAAATAGACATTTTTCGAAGTCAAACTCTAACATGTGCTTCCCCTCTCCCTCATGGAGGTCTATCAAACTGCAGCAGGTGTCAATATGTAGAGAACTGATGACATTGCTGAATTGATTTCCTCTGCCTTGTGGTGATTTGTGCTTCACTGTAAAAGCCCTCGGGGAAATCAAGACAAAGTTATCTTCAGTACTGTGGTGATAAAGGAAGTATAATGTTAAAGGAAGCTGTATCAATGGAAAAATAAGTGTACTGGGTCAAAATGAATAAGTACAGCTTTGACGTATAAGTTACAACTTGGCTAATTTTGATTGAAAATTTAATGTTTTTGCCACCACTTTGGTCTAGACTGAAATCTCCTTCTCTCTCTGCCGTATAATTTGGTACACATTTAGTATGTCCTAATTATCAAGTCAGAATTTCAAATCGCTGTGCAAATACCTGAAAAAAAAACTGTGTTTTGCTTTTAGTGCTAATTAGCAAATGTAAGCTGTAAGCATGCTAACACACCAAACTAAGGTGGTCAGCATTGTTATTGTGACTGTGTTACTGAGCTCACATTAATATTTAGCTCAAAGCACCACTGTGTCAGAGTATAGTTTCAACATGGGTGCGTATATGTGTTCCCAGGATCCCAATATCCTAACTTCCCAAGTCCCTATTTTCCTGAAGTTCTATGTACTAAGGGTCTTAAATTCCCAAGGTCCTACATTCAGAGGGTTGTGTGAATCCACGGTCCTTATTCTCCTAAGTTTCTAGGTTCCAAGGGTCCTAAAATTCCAAGGTCATAATGGTCCCTTGTTCCTTGGGTCTTACGATCCCAAGGCCCCATGTTCCCTGGGTCTTAAGTTTCTAAGGTCCAATGTTTAGAGGGTTGTATGTTTTCAAGGACTTACTGTATGTTCAAATAAAATAACAAATAACTGTTGCTATGAATCTTATACAGGTCCTTGCAAAACAAAATATGGCAATATAAAAGCTGTTGAAAAACAATGTTACATAACCTAAAAATATAAGAAAACATTGACTCTTCTACTGAATGACTCAACTTTAAACGAGATGTCTGAAAACATACAAATGTGGCCAAATGACATGGATTAATTGACATAATTGTATATTGTAGGGGGTGTTTACCTTCAGTGCCATTGAGATGACCCCTCTGACCTTGGGGAAGTACGTGTACCCACTGTGGGGCCAAGTGATTGGTTGGTTCATGGCTTTGTCTTCCATGATACTGATCCCAGGCTATGTCATCTACATGTTCTGCATCACCAAGGGCAGCTTCAAACAGGTACAAACCTCTTATACGTCTCATTGTTTTCTCTATTTTCCAAGTCTCTGCAGTTATAGAGTTATGTTATGTAGGATTCTGCTATGCAAATCCAGTGCATATGGCATAACGGAAACTTAAGTAAACAAAATGAACAGTGCAGGTGATATTTGAGAGATATGGCGCAGGTAGGTTGGCGGCATTTAGACTGCAGGAAGGAGCAGAAAAATGGGTTTGGCTGGAGGCCAACATCATTATCCTGGTCTTAGGTAGGAAGCTACATTTTGAAGGTGAACACAATGTGTTGCAGTTAATTTGTTAGCGCTTGTGTCCTACAAAGCCAGATGTTTGTTCACCTTTTTAAAATTTTATTGCTTAATTCTAAACATTTAGTGTTCCCTACTCTTTGTCAAATTAAAGACATGAGCAGGGCACCTAAAAAGCATATTTTGCTCACTTTTGACTCTATTTATTTATACGTTTTGGTTCACCTAACTTTTCACGTCTGCACTCACCTTCACAAATAATGATTAAGAATTTAATACTAATGTGACACTGATGTAACCGTCTTTACTTGACCAGCGTTGGCAGAAGATGACAACCTCCCGAGAGGATGAAAAGCCGTCGGGGCATGAAGAATTTACACTCACAGGGAGCGTGGGCGATGCTCCTGTCTAGCCAGGATTGTTCAGGTCGAAATAATTCCTCTGTCTGCCAGGACTTACTGTAGTTGATTCTGAAATTTGACAATGAGACAGATGGAGTCTTGTACAGCATTTTATTATGTTCCCTCCATCTCATATTGTGCTGAAAAATCAGGAGAGGATGAAGATGAGGAGGCGCTTTTGATAAATTTAGAGGATAGAGGATTTTCATGTGCAGTAAAAGAGTGAGCCCTGACCACAGATTGATTGCTATACTGTAGATCAACATCGAACCTTTGTATATACACCATTAATGTATGACTGTAAATCTTCATCCTATTTGTAAATTTTCTCTACTACTCAAAAAAATCACTGTATTTCTCTGTAAGCTTAGCATAAATGTCTTGAATGTTGTTGTACAGAGGCATTTAAAAAATCTGGTGAAACTTGATTCTAAGTGTAAAACTGTGATGCATCAAAGATGGTTTGCTTTTGGTAGCTTAAACAACCAACCAACAATAAAGATGTGAGCCCAACAGTTATATTTGTTGTCTTTGCTGATTCAGAAAATCAAAATATATGTGTATCTAATGCCATTAAAGTTGTAACGGCTGTTTAACATAGACAGTTTCTCAATTAACTCTGAGATAAGTTTTAGAAAGTGTTGTATAATCTCTATCTCTATCTCTATAAGTATTTGCCTTCATGGCAGCTTTTTTGATCAAAATGTTGGAAATTTGTAAATATCATTGCGTCACTATGTTATGTTTGGTTTTTTTTTAAGATTTGATTCATTCACAATAAAATACAATAAAACCCTCTGCTCTGTCGGTACAGGAAATATGTCAAATCAAACTTCACCCCATTTTTTACATGTCAGTGATACAATTTAAACTTCACCTGGTAACTCCAGAATAAAGTGCTGCTTGAGAAAAGCGATCTTTCGAATCTGCTAAGCAATTAAATCGAAGAATGAAACCAAACAATTGTGTTGAATAGACTTAAATCATCTTTAATAGCATGTTGATATACTGCAAAGACAGGTAGAGAGGGTTCAAAGCCAACTGAGGGAAGTGATGGTTCATATTTGTTACTCAGTTTCCACCTGTTTTACCCTAAATATGTCCATTTTTTATTAACTAGTATGAGCAAACACAGTGTTGAAGAGCCAGACAAGATCCACATGTCATTCATGAAGCGGTGCACTGGTATGGCAGAGCCCTTTTTTCAGTTTCTTTAGGAAAGTTAGCCACTACTGCGCTTCCATATCATATGCTGTACTCCCAGCATATGTGTCCCAAAATGCTACATAGGTTTTCTTTCAAACGTAAACTCATGGTTTTCAGTGTGCCTCATATTCATCTTTATTGCACACGGTTGTCTATCTCCCAAAATGCTTCAACAACACATTGTCAAGTAGGGAAAACTATGCAACCATAAAGAAAGGGTGGTGAAAGACAGGGACAAAAATGGCCGCTATTTGGCAAATAAAGGGCGTCATATTTGCTATTGTAAATCCATTTTCTGTTTGAAGGGGTTTCCAACACATTTTTATTACCAACTCGTGAAATACAAATGCTTGGTCAGTGGTCTGTCATGTCAAAATATGATGCACAAGACATCCCTCATGCGTCAGTTTTGGACGCTCGGGGAGGGCATTTCGATTTCCGGTCAGTACAAGTTTCTTTTGAAAATAACCTTCAGTCTCTGCTTTTTAAATGCATACAGTCTCTTTTAAAAATGAATTTACAGCATAGCTGAAACACTTCCGGTTTACTTCCTTATCTTTAGGCAACAAAAGCACACATTGGGTTCGAGAACATCATGGCTTTGAAAAAATTATGTTATTAAAAGATTAAAACATCTCTAGCAGAGTATGCTAAACATACTAGCACACTGCTCTATTATCAAAACAACTTGATTGACTTTTAGTTTTACGCAGGACAATTGACAGAAGGGTTCCAGGTGAAAGTCCACAGTTTGTTTGACCCATCCACCATGAGGATACACAAATATGGCCATGCGGGTCTTCTCATACCGCCACTAAAGAGTGCATCAATGTGTGACACTGATGGGCTACTGACAAAGCATTGGTATTTGACGTGTTGGAAGTGACACTCGGTTGTGCTGTCATACGTTTATTTTCTTTTTTTTAGGTTCAACCACACACACACAAAAAAAAATCTGCCCTCTTCATCTCCCTCAAGCAAATCAGTCATGCACAAAAATCTCAAACTTTTGGGAATCAGAGTTCAATAGGCCTCCAAACTGATGGCATGCATGAGAAAAGAATAACATTTATATCTGAATGTTGATTTAAACAAACAAAAGAGCAATCAAACAATTACGATCCATCAGTGTAAAAATAATATCAGAACTTTTGATATTAACATAACCTTCAAAAGTTTGTTTATAACCAGTAAAAATATGAAAATTGCCATAATAGCTCATCACTTTGAAAGCGCTAATTTTCTCAATGTGTTGTGAAATAATAACAAAAGCAATTATTGGGAGAGAGGTCGGATTTGTTTACGGGAAAGTTTGGATGCTACTGAGAGGTCACACACACACACGCACACACACACACACACACGCACTCATCATCTCTCTCTCGACTGTTTTTTCTGCAACCTCTGTCTTTCCACTGGGTGAAATCATGAGTGGAAAAGGACAGAAAGATGAGATAGTAACGTCCCCGCTGTGGCTCTGCGATTATAAATCAACAAATCAGACAGGCGGGGTCAGATGGGAGCAGAGTTAACCGAACATCCATTCCGCAGTACCTGGTGGGGCTTATGTTTAAAAGATGGACGCATTCAGGCTGGGGCAGCCGCTGACCTATTTCAGAATGAAGGACGCGTGACAGGGCTATAGCATTTTGAAGGGGCTAAAGGTAGCTTGCTTGTCCTTTCCGCCACTGCTTGAATGTGGTATTTACAGTCTAGGCTGGGGTGAAAGAGAAAGAGATCAGATAATGCATTCTTTTTGTCCCGTTCTTATTTAAAGCAGGCTAGCCAACAGCACAAACAATACCATTAATGCCAGCATTTGCAATATAAGCTGTGTGAGCGCCTCTGTAGTTTTTTGCCTTTTTGAAAATGTCAGACGGAAAGGTTAGGAGGGAAGAGAAAAATAGTCACGAGGGGGCCGAAACAAAAACCTGGGAGTTGTACCGACATAAAGAGACAGCGTCTGGATGTTTCCGGTATTTCTCCTACGCCGACAAAAACACACAAAGGTTTGAATATGCTTTGTGCAAATCAAAATAACACAGATCTTGACATTTGTAGCATCTTCACGGAAGTTCGTTTCCTGAAAAAGCAAAGAAGCGTTGCATGACCAGATTACAGCACAGTGTACATATATTACATGTGAATTGGTTTAGAAAAGTCCGAGAGCAGCTTGAACAATTTCAAAATATGAAAAAAAGAACTCCTGGGAAGCAAGAATAAATATGAAGAGTAAAAGACAAACAACAATCAACAGGAGCATCCCGGGCTGACTTTTTGGTTTGGCAGCAATCCATGTGATTGGTTGTTTTCTGTCAGACTTCACTGTAGGGTGATCTATGGAGAGCAACATTTGAGTGAGAGTGTTTTCTGATGATAGAGAGCCACAACACAGCAGAGGAGCAGATGACAAACGCAGCTTATAGGAGGATGTTTTTTTTTTTCTTTTTGTTATCCAGGGGAGCAGAGAAGAAGAGAGAGCTCTCCATCACGTAAATAAATCAGCAACAGCTAAAACAGGTTGTTTTTTTTGTTGTTGTTATGAAATATCAGTTTTGTTATTCATTTTTTTGTGCTCCTTGAGGGAGAAGCGTGAAAGGACTATTTTCTCAAAGCAAAAGATTTTTTTTTTCTTTTCTCCTAGCCCTAGCATTTAGTCAAGTGCAAAGAAGTCTAGTGGAGGCTATGTATTTTGGCACATGTTTTTCAGTTAAGTGTCAACAATGCACGCACGCGCACATACAGCACAGTAGGCATGAGGTCTGGGATGATAGAAGCGAAACAGAAGGTCCTCGGAGTCCGTCCATCCATCGAAGTCCCATTTCTGTTGTTGTTGGCGGTGAAACCCGAAACGGGAGGAAACCCATCCAGAATATTTTCTCTAGCAAGAGTTAAAACTGACAAAAAGTTATAGAAATTTGTTAAAACTACATAATATTTCAAAATACATGTGGAATCAAGTAAAACTTTATATATGCACTTTATTTCTCTTTTAAAACCTTGATCTTTTAGTTTATTTTTTTCCTTAAATATATGCATATAAGTGAGATTTCATTATTTTTTATTATAGCTCTTTCATCTGTATGTATATATGTACATTATGTACTTTTTAAATAGAAGGGTGAGTGTGTGTGGGCGATTGGGGAAAGAATACTAATTAACTTATTTACACCATGCTCCGAGAGCCACTTGGGGTCCGGTGTAGACTGAGGCGGGGGTCAGGGGGGATGTACTGGTGTGGGTGGTTGTAAGGCGGAGGTGGGGGAGGCAGCGGGGGCTGGTGGCCATCATTGCCATGGGAGCCGTCCGGCGAGCGGACCGGGGTGGACATGGCCGACTGACTGAGCTGGTGGTGGCTGTGGTGGTGATGCTGGTAATGGTGGTGTGTGGGTGTTTGGCTGAGGAACGCCTCCATGCGTCCGTGGCCGCTGTTGTCAAGCATGATGACCTTGACGATCTGCTGACACTGGATGAGTGTCTCGGGCCTCAGATCAGCCATGCTGACGGCCGCCGGGTGGTGCTGCTGGAGGTGGAGGTGGTGGGCGGGGGTGCTTGCCGCTGACTGCAGCTGTGGGTGCTGAGGAGGAGGCGCCGGCCCGTGGGTTAGCCCCTGGGGACCCTGCTGGAAAAGCAGCTCCCCCCGGTGGTTAAGAAGGGCCACGTTCTCGGGACTCCGAGCCGTGCTGCTGAGCTGGTACGTCTGAAGCCTGTTGTGAATTGACACCTAGTTTAGAAAACAGCCAAGAGAACAGCATCAAATGTTATAAAACTGGTTCCTCCTCTACAATCCGTCAAGCCCTCTTTTTGTTTTTTTTGGGGGGTGGTGAATGCACAGCACACACACACACAGGGCATGCGTGGGGGCTTGGGGGGTCGGTGGAGGTGTTAAATCATACTGCACACTCCCCTCCCTCCACCCCCGCAGGTACTGGGAAAAGTGTAGATTGGATGCTGGGAACAGCAGTGTGTGACTGGGGTCAGGAGGAGGACAGTGGTGGGGAATGGGGATAAGAGATTTGGTGCGACGCTACAGAAGGGGCCCGGTGGTTCCAAAGGGGACACTGAGGGCCCCTGTGTCTCCCTTCCAAACCACTGTGTGGCGCTATGGTGACACGAGGAGACTTAAAGGGGTCGGGGGGGAACCAGAACATAGACGGAGGTCATACGGAGAAGAGGGAGAGGTGGAAGGAGAGGAGGTGAGCAGACTGACAACCACAGACGTCCACAGGCAACACTCATCAGAATGCAAACCTCCATATGTCACATTTATTTCAACTCTCTATTTCTCTTCTTTCAAAATGTACCTTCTACTATCTGTCTTCCTTTACCCGCACCTTTCCTCCAAATACATTTTTCTTTTGCTGCTTTTTGGAAACAAGTCACGTTTCCAAGTTACCTTACACTGTGTTTCTCAGAAAGCATATGCCAAAACAAAAATATAGAAGGAATCATCAAAATTCGAGGAATATACCAGCCTGTTCTCATTCCCAACTTGTCAAAGAGGGCCATTCTGTCAGTGCTTTTGGCAAAAGTGTGTAACGACAAAAGCCACCTTTCGCATGGGCATGGAACGCCACCAGATGGCTTCAGGTGAGAACGCAGCCGGACAAAACCGGTCATGGTGTTATTATATGCTGGCAGGCAGCCAGACAGCACCTGCCCTGTCCACATGATACGCGTACAGGCAGTGTCATCAATGCCAGAGGGAACGTGTTGCGTGCGCATCAAATGTGTCAGGATGGCATCAAGTTGAAACGCTGCCAGTAACAACATAATATAAGGAGTGCAAGGATGTCTATTGAGCAGGCGGCAGAGTTGATCGATGGGTCCCGCAAACTACAGACTCTAATCCTGGAGTCTGGTGTTTTAGGAGAATGATGTTTTTTACTACACCTTACCATGTGCTTCCTTTCCCTAAACCTAACCTAACCCAACGTGTGTGTTTGTTGACATTCCAGTATTGGTTGCCATGTGCTGTTACTGGCTAAACAAAAACATGTGCATCATCATCCCGCCATGTTGACGTCATGGTAGCGGCACACCTGATTGACAACAATAGTACACAGAAGGATACCTGCTGCACCACTTTACTGTGATTTAGAGGAATCTGCTGTGCTCAGTGTTACTTGGTCCTCCTCAGCATTTGAAGTTCAAAATCAGCCAGAAACAATAGTTTTGAATCAGGCCAGGTCGAACTAGCAGATGTTGGGACAATTTTGAGAGTGGAAGGAAACTTTTGCATTTCCAAAACATAATCATATATTTTGTCCATATACTGAAGAGGAGTCATAATTTAGTAATTTGGCCTCTCGTCATCTTTTTGAAAAAGATTATGTTAGCCTGTGCACTTAACTACCTTTGAAATCAAGGGAGACACCTAAAGACAGCTAACGCCAGCAAGCATTTTGAGTCATTTCTGCATTCCAGGTGTGTATGGAGATATTTTGTAAAAAGAACGCAAAGGAAGGAAAGGAAAACAACCATTTTTAAAAATGTATGTATCCATGCAGACAGGGTCTTAATGTTAATCTTTAGCTCACTATTAAGCAAAATTTTTTTTTTTAGCTAACTTGTTAGTTAATCTACAAGCTACTGTAGCTAAAGGCTTTATGGGCTGTTTCTAAGTCTTGTGAACCAAATCCAAGTCACATCACAGGTTTTTAGAGGGCTAATTCACACCAGATCTCAAGTCCAGTAATGCACATGATAGGCCAGCATGAATAGCACAGTGACCAAAAAATTGCAAGTAATAAATCAAAGCATCCGTATGTGTAAAAACAGTCAATTGAGTCCAGGTCTCAAGTCCGCAGCTCTGCTATGTACTGTAAGTTTGGTAACTTACTACATACTTTAATGCGGTCAAATTTCTGACTAAAGATCTTCATTTTGAATTAACTTTTAATGTGTCAATATAGTTTCCCACCTAAACTCTTCAAAATGGCAACTGTGCGAATAAGGTCAACAGTAATTCATCTGCAGTATAATAGAATTTTAATGTGAAGTATGTAAGGTAAGAACGGGCTTACAACTCTTCTATTCTCTTACAGGAGCCAACATAACTCTTGTGTGAGAGAACTCCATTAACATTTGCTCCCATTCAATCTGCCAACCACTATTTCTCCTTGACGTCTTGGCACGTAAACTTAAGAGTACAGTATCAATGAGCTCTGAACCACTTTAGATAAAGGATTTAGCTGACTTTCTGGTGCCTTTCAAAACTTTGATTTTTGAGTAGAAAGAGTATTTTTTCCTTATCGATGACCAAATGAATTTCTGTACTGGTCATAAGTTTACTGTTACATTGACAGACTTGACTGTTAGGTTACTAAAATTAAGCAAAAAAAGGACATTTATATACCTATATAGGAAAAGTAATACACCATGTCCAAAATCACTTCCTATTTCCTATTTGGCCTAGTGTATTTATTTTTATTTATTTATTTTAAATATAGTTTGAGATTTATGCACCACACATAGTGCCCTCCAAAAGTCCCACAATGGAATACTACTAAGTACATACAAATAGTCAGTAGATGCACTATATTAGACTTTTACTATTTTCTCTAAGCCTGGTCTAAATTGTTTTCTATCCTGTGTTTATAACTAAAAGAACAGGTTTTACCAGGGATAATCTTTTTAAGCTTTTCATTTATTTCATTTTAATTTTTTTCATTGGCAAAACTAGTAGGGTTAAAAAACAAAACAAAAATAGGCCAGGATCATTTTTTCTTTTTCACTTTTCTACTCCATGTCTGCTTAGTATGTAAAACCAGGCAAGCAAATGGATGGATCATCAAAAAAAAAAATCTCATTTGCAGCTTTGGGCTTCCATAGCTATCCCTATGAAAATTCAACTTTTTAATTTACTATGCAGTAAAAGTTGACTTTAACTGTTAAAGTAATACAATCTACAGCTCTACATAACAGCAATAAGATTTTTGTGTTAGGATAGCAAATAAAGAAATTATCACTGGCAAAGTTTTACTGATTTGCATTTAAGTCTGGCTTCATTTTTTTTTTTTTTATCTTTTTATTCAAGTGCATTTTAGTCACTTTGGTAACAAATCACACACATGTGATTTGGACTGTGTGGGACCCATCTGACACCACTCTGCTCTAAAGAGGCCAGGAGTGGGAGGATCGTTAGCTGGATTGGCTGCACCTGAGGAGAAGCTGGCAAAGCTTTAAAAGGGCCACTACTTGCAACAGCTTCTGTTTGCCTGTCCTCTCCATGATGATGGCTTTCTTTGTCTTTGGTTTTGCTTTTCATGTCAAAAAAAACCCCACAACAAGCAACAAGCTACAAATCTGCTCAAACTTGTGCTCCAACATGTCACTGACATTACTAAGTGACTACTATCAAACTCTCCCCTCCTTCGGATTTTAAAAGCTTACTGTGCAACTATCCCTGTATTTATGTGTCTAGTACCATGATACTCAACTTATCTGGCACCTAAAAGGGTGCCAAGTGCTTTTAGGATACAAAGGGTGCCATAAAACAGAATCAAAATAGAACATGGAGGATCCCCAGCACCCTCAGATTAAGGTCCTATCCAAGCCCCTAATGTTCCAAAATCCTAGAAACATCCTAAAATCCAAGAAATGTCCTAAAATCCTGGAAACATATACGGGGCTCCTGTGACTGGCCCCTGGCCTCCTTACATTTTGCAAAAGTGGCACCCAAGCAAAGCCAGTTACGTATCCCTGCTCTGGTACAAGCAGCAGGATTCACTGTGTGACCCTCCTGGTTTCTCAGATAAATGTGTTTTGACAGTAAATGGCTCCCCACCAGCCTCTGACATTTACTGCAGGCTGCACGGTAGAGGGGAAGGCGGTTGCTGAAGGTAATTCAGACAACCATGAGCACTGGCCTGATCATAGCTCACTGTCATGAAGACCACAACAGAAAAAAATCATTTCATTTTAATGCTTCTTGTGCAGCAATGAATGCATGTTTGCTGTGCAGAAACCATTGTCATTCTACAAGCATTTATGGTTTTGAAAATGACAGTATTTCTGCTCTAATCAGCACCGAAGTAAAGATTTACAGCCAAACATAAAACCAGTGAGCTGTGTGGAATTAAACAGCCACTGACTGTCAACTTGACCCTGTGGCTTTTCACTCCAGCCCCCTAAACTCCACAGCCACAGAAAGGGCTATGGAAAGGTCACTGGATGCCACTAGGATGGTAATTGCAAGGCCCCATGGGTACTGTAGTTCAGCGTGCTCTGTTGCTCACATGTTTGCACGAGAAGTTTCCCCCGAAGATCTGGCAGAGGGGTGGTGAGGTGACGTCTCCAGGTCAAATGAGCGTTAAATTTATCCGCCCGCATGTTACTGTGTTAATTAAGGTCTCAGTGTGGGTACACACACACACGCGCACGCACACACACACACACACACACACACACACAGTATTCCTCTTTTAGCAATAGCTGTTTTTTCTTCTTTCCTTTAAAGCGCCTAAAAGAGTCACCATTTCTGCCTGAGCTTGTGAAACTAATTACAACCTATTCCTTTTTAGGCTTGCAGATAATATTAAAGCCTCTGAGTCGGGTGCATTTTCTGTAAATAGAACCTGTTCTGACTGCTATGATTTTATTAACCCTTTCAAACCTGGCCAAAATGGCTTAATTTCTTTCAAAAACATGGGAAGAAGGAAAAGAACAACTTAAGAAATGACCCCAACAAATACAGAGGAAGTTGATATTTTAAAAATGACTTTAAAATTGACACAAAAAGAAAAAAAAAGAAAGCAAAAACAAAGAAACAGAAAACAATCAAACAAGGAAATGACCTGAAAAAATTATTATTTTTGTAACATTAGTTATAGCAGTTAGGTTTTTTATCAATATGTTTTGTTTACTTTGTAAAACCTGATGAAAAAACAGATCCAATTTTTTAATGACATTATTTCAGTACTTTTTCAATTATTATGTTTTATTGACTTACATAACCTGTCCTGCCAAATTCATGTAAATGACATAGAAAATAGCTTATGCGATAAACACCATTTTAGGCATCTCATGGCAGTGAAATGAACATTCAGTTCACGGGCAACAGCTCTGGTGGACATTCCTGCAGTCAGCATGCCAATGGCACGCTTCCTGAAACTTGGGACATCTGTGGCATTCTGTTGTGTAATCAAATTGCAGATTTTAAAGCTTCCTTTTATTGTGGCCATCCATGCTTAACCAGCATCCTGATATGCCACTCCTGTCATGTAGATCTTGTAAAAGAAGTTCACTAACACATATTTGAACAAATTTCCCACCAACATTTGAGAGAAATTAGTCTTAGATGTTAAACCTAAACCTGTGAAAACTGGAAACAAAACCAAAAGTGTTGCAATGAAATTTTTGTCCAGTGTAGTTTGGTTGGGATACCTCACATGCCCGCAGCGCTTTACCCAGCAGCACTCGTTCTCTCATCCACTCTTCACCCACTCCTGCTTGACGCCTCTAGCCCTGCAGATATGACTAGTCCTCAGGTTTCATTCTATCTCATCCTATCTAGATAATGACACACTGCACTGACTTACCTGTTATTTGGGACATGGCCCTATCATTAAGCACTTACCTCTACTGCATTGTGTCCGCTTCTTTCATCTATCTCCTGGTTTCCTGGACAGAGGAGAAAAATAGAGGGAAAAGGGGGGAGTGGCAGCAAAATGTCTTTTACTGCATTTTAAAGTATTTGATGGAGAAATAAATCAGGCACTTTATATTACTCCACTTATTCCAAAGTAAAGATAAGGAATATAAGATTTGTTAGAGTGCAGTGGCTCCTTTTTTAAGTATAAAATGTTTCATCAATCTATTCATAAAAACAGCAGTGGTTTAACTTTGTTTCAGCTGCAGGTAAATTAATGTAATCGAGGGCAATGTCCCTGCAGCGCATTTTAAAATTAAAAAGCAGCGGTGCACACACACTCACACACACCTGATGGGGAGCCCTGTTTGCCGCGCAGCTCTAGCTGTGTGCCGTTGTTCTTTACTGCATGTGTCTTGGCTCCCTGCTGTTTCTCCAGCTCCCCTGCAGAGAACAGAAGATAAAATAAATCATCAAAATATAACCACCGCAACAGAGAGAAAAATAGGTAAACAGACAAACTGATGGAAAAGAGTCACAATATTAACCCGCCTAACTATTTTTCTTTATCTCAGATGCTGAGCACACGTGCTTTTTGTTGCCTTCCTCTCCTCCACTCTCTCCTCTAATCTCAAAACACAACTCGCCATCTCTCTAATTACACTTCACACTTGATGGTAATTGCATGTCATTTCCAATCATGATGACTAAATGTTGTTTTGTCTCCACACATGCGCCGCATTCTAATTCTGAGGCCAAACTGCTGAAATCTGCCAGGTGCGACCTTTAACGTGCAGTGCAATATGTCCTCTGATTCATTTTGTTGACAAAAAAGTAACAAAATAAACAAAATATGTCCTGTTTGTAGTTTATCTTGTGGAAAAGGAGGTCAGATGAAGCTATAAATAAACAGTGGCAGTGCTTAATTTTATAGGTCAGCATTTTCCCAATAAATTATTTACTAGTTTCCTTGAAATGAGCATGCATTTTGGTACTAATCATGGAGAAAATAGAGACAGTGTTTTAAATTGAGCTGTTCTTTCAAGGAAATTCCTATTGTTCCTTTAATTAGAACATTTTTCCAATTTAATATATGAAGCTTGGTGGAAGTTCAGTCAGAAAACTTTCTTTATACACAAATATCTCGCTTTTTCCAAACAACCCATTACTTCCTCTCCTGCACTGCCACTATGTTTCCACGTAAAGTGCTGTCGGGGAGTGGAAGTGGGTTATAAAACCCAACAGCAAGCCTGCATTAATGCAGAATATTTTGTATTTATAATAAAATACCCTTCTCTAGAAAACGGTTGTGTTCATTTTAATGAATGTTTGTTCAGTGAAAAATGAAATCTCTCCTGATTGAAACACTTGTAAGTATTAACTGTTACAATTAGGCCTACAGTGCAGGCATACTGACTTAAGAGAAGGGAACAGAAAGACCTAACACCATGTGTGAAATATTTTAGCGTGACCGTTGAACTGAATTAAAATGATCTATTCCATTAGGAATTTCCTTTATTATAAAGATCCAGATGCAGGATAAAAATGCACCTCTATATAAAACAGAAACTGTAAGAGGGGACCAAAAAGAAAAAGGCCCAAACAGAAGTGAGCCAGCCGCAGGCATGTTTGCTAACGTGCCAACAATACAAACCCTTGGAGGAGAAAGGATGATGTGGTGTTTTTTTGTGCAAGTGCCAGCAATCATTCTTGTTCCAAATGTTATTCCTATGTTATGTCTTGAGAGAAAGTTTGTTTAAAGAAATATGTCTCAACATGAGTTATTTGTGCTTGGTTTACATGTTTTTGTGCACAGTAGCTGTCTCTCCTCACTCCACTCAGTGAGAGAAATAGCTTCCGTCTGTCAACCACTGCCTGTCTCCATATGTTGCTGCCTGCTCTCCCTGGGCTGCTGGCCCTCCCTTTCTGTGAAGGGTAATGCAGTTGCGTCAAATCCCAGCAGGGATGCTCCCTTTGATGCCCACTGGCAGGAGCTAGACTCTGGATACCCTGGTTCTCCATGTGGGTCTAAGTATGTGCATGTCTTATTGTCTGGAGAATTTCATATGTACCCAGACCCAAAACAACTCAGATGCCTGGCAGCTTTCAGGAACACTGGCCTCCTTTCACCTCCAATTTACTGCCCTCCTGCAGTCTGTTTGAGCTGCAGTGCACCAAAGGAAACACAATACAAAAGTCATTCTGCACCTACACAAGTTAGCAAATAATAAAAAACAAAGGATGGCTGCTTCTGACTCATGTGTACTATCTGAGGACCTATCGATTCCCACACAGAGTATAAAAGAATTCACTGTGGGCTCCCACTTTCCAAGATGTGAGATTATTGATTTGGTCCAAAATTTGATGCTGGTTGCATTGCCAGGGGAGGAATACACACAAACATTTCAAATAATTGGCACAAGCAAACACATACACTGTCAAATGGGACAAGTTAATCTTACATAAAAAAGTCTTGGAAGCCAACTGCCTTGAAAAAGGAATAAAAAAAAATAATTCATGCTTACTTCATATCTAATTGTTAAATTAAGTTAATTAAAATTCAGCTGTATTAACTTAACTTTGTGAAGTTGTTTGAACTCAGAAATGACCATAAAAATCACCTTGTTCTTTCTAAGGATTAGCAGCTTCAGTAAACTTCAGTTGATCATCACGAAGACATTTTGCCCCTGATGAAGTTAGGAGATCTGTGAGTTCTGCACTGTTAACATGTTTCAGAAAAGCGTCCAGTAGTTTGTAAGATTAGCTGCTGACAGACAGATTCACACACTCACACACTTACACACTTGTACATTCATTTGGCCTTATTTATTTTATATACACCTTTAACCCCCCCCCCCATTTCTGGCAGCCTCCAGTTTTTCATTGTATTACCAAGGGAAAAACCATAAAAAGACAGACACTTACACTCAATGCGTATCTGCTCCATCTCCGACACCTCCGCAATTGATTCCTTCAAGTCTTCTACAAACTTAAGGAGCTCTTCAGCACTCGGGGCACAGAAGTTAAGTACCTGCTTCTTATCTGAGCCAAAAGGTGACAGGATGGTGATGCCATGAGGGTAGTCTGGGGAGCACAGAGCACATTGAGTTGTTGAGACAAGAGCAACAAAGGCATTTGCAAGAACTGTTTGCAAGATATTAGAAAGTTTAACACCACTGGTGTGAAAATGCTAACAAAATGCCTCAAAAAAAGTAGATTTGTGAGCTCATTTTGTTTGAGATATTTTTATGAAGACAATCTACTTAGCATGCAATGTGGACTGAAGGGGGATGGGATAATTACATTTTAGTAAGAGCAAAGGCATGATTAATGTGAAGACTTTCTATGGGAACAACCAGGATGATGAATTTCGGCCATCATGAACATAAAAAATGAACCAATAAAAGAAGTTTAATATTAAAGCTGTTTCAAATACAGCCATAACTCCTACACCCCCTCAACTTAGGCGGACTTCTCCCTGGTTTGTCATGGTCCAAAGCTTTGGGTGTTATGTCTACAGCTGTAAAGTAATGCGTTTCTGTAATCCCACTACTTTTTGCAGTAACTACTTATGTAACTTATTACTTTTTCAAATAAATACTACAATTACTCGCTACTTTTGTCTAGATCATAGCAGACAATTGCAGTCACCAGCAGCTATGCGTGGCTCAGGTAAGCGGCATTCAGTCCCTTCATCTTGTCTGTGTGTGTATTTGAGCAAGAGACACACATTCACACACACACAAAGAGGGGATGAGAACGTGGAAGGTGGACTATTGCATGAAATGTTTATGTAAGTTATAAATAACCTTATATGGACTGTCGGGGGTTGACCAGCACATTACTAGTCACCCGAAATTACAGTGGAGCGATTCATCATCCACCATTACTGTCACTGCACACAATGGCCAGCAGTTCAGACAATTTGAGCTTGCCTTTGTGGAAATATGGACATTATTCCCCCCTCCTTGAGATCAATGACAAATTAGGCCTATAGTGGTGAGTTGCAGGACTTGGATTACTGTAATGATTAAAGGATAAAACTCTTTGTGTTTATGTTTTTGAGAATCATTTTTATCACTTTATTTCCTCTCATGATGAAAAACTACTGTCACGTATCTGAGAAGCAATTCTAATTTAATTTTACTTTGCCAAGAGTATTAAAACTGACTTGTTGCTGGAGACTACAATAAAAAAGCCTATTAAAACATATCACTTATGTGTCCACCAGTTACTTTGCATTATATTGAATATGGGTACAATCCAAGATAAAATTTGACAGTTTTCTTGTCCCACACTGTGCTACAGCAACATTAAAATAATGTAGCTATGTAGACCTTAAGATAATTAAAGCAAGACTGACAGATAACATTATATAAAGAATATACTATAATATATATAATAAACATAAAATATATCCACAGAATAACATACTATCGTTTGCCTACATTACACAGATGTGCAAGTTTGTTGACGTTTTAGTTTTAAGAATGTAGTAAGGATAAGATTTGCTATGTGCAAGGGTATTTGTTCGTAAAACAGTATACAGTTAAACAGAATATGCAGTCATTGGTAAAGTAATTTAAATATTTTTCAGACAAGTAACTATGTAACTGTAACTGATTCAGTAACTTGAACAACACTGGTCTGCAGTGAAGACATTGTGACTTACATTCATTTTCAAACAGGTGAAACTGCATGCCGAGTAGGCCCATTGCTTTGCAGAAAGTGTAGGCTGCAGAACTCTTCTTCTTTGGACAAAGCTTCAAGATCTGCAGACAACAAGAACAATCAGTGGCAAGTTTGAATGACAGGGAGAGAGCATTAAATGCCTTTATTATGAACCCTTTTGATTTTTTTTTTTTTTTTTTGATTTCCATATCACAGAGAAATCTCAAAGAAAGAACTGCCAATATAAAATATATTCAAAGAGCAGATCGAGTCAACATTAATGTACACTACAAGCTTCAAAGTGTTCAGATTGGGAAAAACAAACACCCTGGCAAGCTTAAATCACAGATGTTACACAGCTTTTTTCACTAAATGACCTTACAGATAGAGAAAAAAGAGGCAAATCTGTTTTGCTGCGCAACTGGGGGGCTAAATTACCAGGCAAACCGTATTAAACCAGTACATCACATTGGCACTTAAACACTATTTGACATGTTCAAGCTGCTTGACGAGGGGGTTCATATTAAAAGAAAAGTCCCCCATTATTTTAATTTCGCCGTAAAGACCATTTCTGTCCTGCTTTCAAAGCTGTCAGGAAAAAAAAAAAAAAACCTCTTGCTGGAATATATCGCACCGCTAACTTTTAGTGCCAAATGAACAGAAATCCACTGTGATGTTGGAGGGTGACTTCTTTGACCTCTTACTTTAAAATCAGCTTTTTAACCTCCTTTTTCTACAGTCACCAATTACTTTAATGCTTTAGCAGAAAAATGAAAAGGGATGTTGTTTTTTCTTTAGCTGTTTTGACACAATTATGAGAGTAGTTTAACACTTTGGATAGCTAACCCCTATATGGCTCCTGATAATCATGCCCAACATCAAACCTTTGATAATTTTCCAATCTACATGACTTTGGACCAAATTAATAACTTATCTGTCCTGCGATCCAAGTGAAACTTTATTACTGGCCCTTAAAGCTGCTCTGCATGGGACAGATCTTTGCTTATGAGTGCACTGCAAAACTGAGCTTGCCACTATGTATTATTAAAAGAAATAGCCAGAGAGTTATGAAACAACATAAAAGAAGAGAGGGGGCTCACAGTCGGAGTAGGTGATGGTGCATTGCAGCTGTCACAACAAAAATAAGCAGCTTTAAAAATTGACTGCAGAAAGCCATTTTTTGTGTGCGTGTGTGTGAGTGTGGGGGGGGGGGTTAAAAGACACTGTAAACAACATATAGAGGAAATGTTTTTATATGCATACCACAATGAGATCATTGAAGAGGAAGACTTCTCTCTGGTGTGCTGCCTGTTTCTGGGCCTTGTTGACATCCGTCACCTCAAAGAGTCGACTGCAGCACACCAGTCTTCGATGAGGGACAGAAAGAACCTGCAGAGAGAGACGCAGACATTGAGGTGAAAGGAGAGCGTCAATCACTCGGATGAGGTGTCGGAGAGGCTTTAAAGTCATTCTATATGACGAGATAGAGAGCGAAACCCCCGGAGAAACTGGGGGGAAAGTGTCAAAGTGAAACAGGCAGACTTTTAATACAAATGACTTTTGGCTGCAGTGCTACACATTAGAGTGAAGTATCAGGAAAAAAAGCTCATTAAACACAGTTTGCTGAGACAAATTAGTGACTTAAAGACTGACCTGAGAACCTTAAAAACATTAATTAGTTAAATAGAGCGCCAGATAAGACTTCCTGCTACCTCAAGGTTATCTGAATATGATCTGTCTCCCCCTAAGGAGAACAAGCATAAATGCAAGTCTGTTTTCTAGGGGCAAAGGCACCATTCATACTTTGCCACGTGAAAAGTTGCAATCAGACGCAAAAAAATATCTTTAAAAATTGTGCATAGCTTCAAGACTTTATGAGCATGTTTGTGCTGTTATATCATTTGCACAATATCTTTTGTGAGTCAGACCTTGAGACGGGGCAGATAGCTATTGCAAGTGAAGTGCAATTCATGGTACTATCAGTAACCGCAATCCATTCTTTGTGACTTTGCCCTTGAGGTTTTGTTGGGTTTTTTTTTGCAATATACATCTTGCTGCGAAGTCACTGGTTCTGACACCAGACTGAATCAGATTAGCAAAGGTGCTCTACACTCAGAGGTCTACTGTAAAGGCTGTGGTTGTGTCGCTGGAGGCCAAGCTTCTCCTCTTGGACTTTAGTGCTTTTCCCTGTTAAAGCAGATTACACTACAAAAAAGGCAGCGACTGATCTAATCATGTCGTCTCCCTTCACACTCTTGTCTTTTTGACTCGTCTCCATGTTGGATCACTGCAGGAATCCAAACAACAGCTGAGTATGTCAGTCGACATGGAGTTGATCCCTTCTTCATGATAAAATAGAAATATTCACAGCCTCTCTTCGGTTGTCCCTCTGTGCATTTCCAGTTTTTATTCCCTGTGCTCCCTGTGGACTTTTTGCAGTGAAGTGAGTACACACACACTCGCTCTGTCATCACTGCAGGCTCTTGCCCGGCCAGCCACAGTCAGCCTGTTTTTTCATTACACTAATGTCAGACAAATGTAAAGACATCATTAGCGTGAAATGCCTCTTGTGTGTTAAAAAAGTAATAGTCCTTCCCTAAGCACCTTGGCAAGAGATGTCGCACAAATTGCAAGACAAAAAGAAAAAGAGCGAAAGAGATAAAAGGATATTATTCATAATTTAAAAAATACAGAAACAACAACAATAATTATTATTGTTATTATCATTAGTATATTTTTTTTTAATAAATTTCAGGTGAATTTCCTGTAACTCTTAATTTGTGCCTTTTTTCAGTGGTTTTTGGAAGAAAATAAGCTCATTTGCTTAGGTTTGCAGGGTTAGGGTAAATACTTGAATGCAAATATACTTCATCACATACAAGAAGAGTTTTTATGGCTTTCATAAAGTCATCAAATGTTTACAGAGAGCAAACTCCTGTAAATCATCCTCATATGAGCAACTTCTCTGAGCATTTTCGTTTCAAATCCACAATACAGGGACTTTGACAGCTGCTATGATTGTATATCTAAGGAAGAAACTTTATCTAAGTCTTTTTATGGCAGACGGCTCCCATGAGCAGGAATAGTCACTTCCTGTCAAAACAATCCATCACTGTTTTGGCTATGACAACAGTCCCTCTGTCATCCTATGGCTACTCATCCATCACTGAGAGAAATTTAAGGCACAAGCCAAAAAAAAAAAAGACAGAGGCAGTCTTCAATGTCATCATTCCAATGTCATTCTGAAAGGTAACAGGAAATAACGGAGATTAAATTTTAAACTAATTACATGTAAATTTATTCTGAAAACTTTGGTTCATATTGCGGATAGACCGGAACAATAAAGACTAAGTCTGAGTCTAAAGTTAAAGTTAAACAGTGCAGGACATCCCAACTCGTCACATGTTGCAGCTTTGTCAGTGGACTTCCACGTCTACATTTTACAAGGTACGCATCCTTCTGCATCCTGTTATTCACCCTCTGGGATGCCGCTGATGTCTACAAATGCACATGGTGGGATGTCTGGGTGTGTGGGACCTGTAAGTGTCCTAAAAGCGCCCTTGCACTCATTATATTACGTCTTTGCCAGCAGCAGTCCAACCTGACGCTGCCCTGATGCATTTCAAGCACACGCAACAGGTTCCTTCCATGCGCTTTCTTAAGTGACTCTACCCATGTGCCTCTCAGCCATCCGCCTGTGTTTAATAACATTGCAACCAGTTCTTTCTGGCTGCGTTGACACCCGACATCATCCGGCAGCCATGTATGCGCACATGAAAAGGGCCTTTTGGCATTGTGCTCTTAGACTAAATGCACTGACAAAGCGACGCTATTTTACGAGTTCGGCACAAGAACAGGCTGGATCACACAACAGCCATGTAAACAGTTCCTTAGTTTAGTGTAGTAGCATGCCAACAATTGCCAGTTAGCATAAAGATAAAATGCAGCTGAGGCTGATGAGAATGTATGTAGGTGTTGAGTTACACTGTTGCCAACTATTTTCGATGGAAAGTAGCTAAAGCCTGCTTTAAGGGTTGCTAGATTACGTCACATTAATTTGTACATCTGTGACAAACCTATCCAATATTTTTTTTCAAAAGATGTAACTGTCTCTGTCTCTTTATCATTGGTTATTATTTTTCAAGCTGCCATCAATTCCGCATTGCACATGTAAATTAACACTGAATTTCCAATACATTTTAACATATAAAGGCTGCTGTATAGACTGTGAGACTTATGTATCATAAATAAAGATCTAGGCATTGGACTCACTGTATTTTGAGAAAAATGAAAATCCTTTGTTTTGTTTTCAAACTACCTCTTGTGTAGGGATATAATTTGTTTTTACAGTTCTAAATTCCACACTGTATGGTAAACAAATCAGAAACTTATATCTATATTTCATGAATAAAGGATTGAAAGGCCTTGGTGCACTGATAAGATTCAAAAATAATTCCCTGAACTGTTGAGTCATTTTCAAAAAGCTTTTCAGAGTTGTGAGTGGGCACACACGGCGCATTCCCACATGAATCAGTGTAATCATTCAATTATAAAGCTAAACACTTGTGCATCTGTGTCTGTCTCACACTTGTAAACTCATAAAACTTTCCAGAGAAATATTCGCACGGTGAATAAAACAACCACAACACGATGTCTCTGAAGTTGACTTTTAACTAAGTGTTCGGTTCCACCACTTACATAGCGTTACTCATGTGCACTGACCAAGCCTTTAACCTTAAACTGTTAAAAAAGACTCTAATGATATCGCTGGTTAATGACGTATGTAGCTCCAGTAATGACCTGAGGTAATGATCGTGCTGCTGAAGAGACATTTAATGGCTAATAAATGTGCTCTGCTAACACCGCTAAGGCTAGGTGATAGTGATAAGGCCTTGAATAATGAGTGAGTGACTTGGCATGGCATTAGAAAAGTGTGTGTGTGTGTGTGTGTGTGTAATCATTCGTGCTGTTCTTGCAAGAATATTATGGTATGTGTTGTAAAAACTGTCCGATAAATTATTTGTGTAATGCAAAAGATGACTCTGTGTTTTATATCCACATCAAACAGCTGGTGAAGTTTCTATGGTGTCTGATAAGGAAAACTGTTACTACAATATTAATTCAACCCCATCTGGGACTCAGCGGTTACTTCTGAGTGTGTATATACTGTGAAGCACTATGATTATCTTTGCCGGGGCAAATTAGAATTTTAGGCCTTGAAAAAAGAGCATTTTTGGAAAGTGATTTTCAAAAACTAATCTCATTGGCCTGGCATACATTTTAAATCAATGAATCTAGGGAAGTACATAGATGTAGCCCCCTTCTGTGGAGAAATGTGAAAACACCTCTTTAGTAAAAAACTTTGCGAAGATACAAGTATAGTCAGACATTTTAGGGAGCATAGAAAAACACATTTTTGAGTGGAGGGGGACTTTAACTTTATTACAGTGTTAAGTAGCCAAAACATCAACTAATGCAGGTTAAAGTTTTGTACGGTTTCAGTCAAAGTTAAGCAAGAATCAGAGTTTGCGATGTAGTAGGTTAAGGAATGCAATATGTTACCAACGGTCCTCACAGGTGGTCTTTGCATGCTTACCGTTTTCATGCCTACGATGGACTGCTCAACTTTGGAGACGTAGGTGACGTGGTCTTCGTTGGAGCGTAACTCCCTCTGTTGTATTCTCTCATAGATTCCCACCACCATGTCTCTGGGGATGTCTGCTCCGTCATCCACACCTGAGATGGAAATAAACTATTTACACTCAAGTAATCACACGTCACAGGGTGGCTGTTTTTTTTAATTTTACCAGACATTGCTGTCTACCAGAAGGAAGCTATGTCGTAAAGGAGTTATGGTATATCTAATCTTTTGGCGTACAAGCATGTTGCCAAAAGCCACCTTCTGCATCAAATCAGAACGCGGCTGGATGACAACACGCTCAAACAGAACCAGTGGCGTTGTTCTAATACTCTGGAGGGCGCAGAGGGCACATGCAACGCGCTACGTCACTTGAGAATGTAGCCAGATGGAACCAGTCGTGTGTGTATGAGACGCCGAAGGACAGCAGCACGTTCTCATCCCAACTCATCACATGGTGCTGCTGTCTCAGGACTTTTTGTTGACGTCACTGTAACGGCATCCTGGTGCGTAAACAGCTGACGCAGAAGGATACCTAAAGCGTCATGAGTCCTGACAGAGCGGCACCCTGTGACGAGCTGGGATGAGAACACATTAGACACACACAATGTACAACATACAACATGGCTATATACATATTATACGGACACAAATTTGTTGACTTTCAAAGAGCAGAACTAAATTCAATATTCAGAGTGAAAGAGAGCTCTCTCTCCCCTCGTCTGTCCTTCTGTGACTTTCTGTCTCTCACTATCTCCATTACGTAATGACAGAAGGCGATGTGAGAGGAGGTTAATTGGCGAGTGAAAGGTTAACACCCATAGAAGATTTCCTGTCTGGCACATGGTGCAGTTCAAGGCCGTGGCATTTCGACGCAGGTAGAGCTGCATGTCTTTAGGCTGAAAGGTTGCCCTGGAGATGCTCCCTATTATATCGGCACAGCTGTACAGCGCTGTGTGGTACATTGAGTTTTCAATGGGGCAGGATGTGTTTGGAGAAAATGAAGCCGCCACAAGTGATGGCGGTGACAGCGAGGCACCCTGGGACACCGCTGAGACATCGCTACACATTATGGAGTCAGAGGGAGTGGAGGAGATGACCAGGGGGAAATGTGTGTAAAGTGTCAGATAAATATGTTGCGTTTTCTTTGCTAAATGTCTCTTTAGTTCAAATTTTCTGCCAGTTCTCCCACTTTCCTTCTCCTCATGACTTCACTGATTTCATTTTTGCCATGCTTACAGCCATTTTGGTCTAAATGAAGATTTTTCAACAGGGATTTGATGGACTGATGTGAAACTTTGAACAGACATTCAAATCCTTCACATAATGGCTATAGTGATGCCCTGACTTTTCATCTAACGCCACCGCTATGGAAACATAATAGTTTCAAGAAATTGTAGCTATGTATCACCAAATAAACATGAAGTAAAACAAGAAGTCTTGCTTCTTTTCCAAACTAATGTATCTGTCATATTTGGTTGCAGTTACAGATGCAAACAGGTCACCCCCCTGGCTCTGTGACTGGATAGTGAAATGATATTCCACATTGGATATTTAAATATTATATTAATCAGAGCATTCCCATTGGCAATTCAGGAAGGGGCGTCATATGTGGGACAGAGGTATTTGCACCCTTAGATTTGATTCGTAACTGAAAACTTGGAATTAAAAGTATTAAAAGTAACAGTACCCAATGCAGAAAAATCAAAAGAACCAAACAAAACAACCACTAAACTCATTTATGTTAAAAAAAAAAAAGTAAATAATGAATAAATAAATTAATAAAAATCTCAAAATAAAAAAGGTTCTATAAAACATCCAACTTTTCAAAACTTAAAAAAAACTTTAAAAATCCAAAATAAAAAAAATGAAAAAAAAATTAGATCAGATGATTGATTCATCAACAAATATTTGCACCTGTACTTGTGTAAACTGTCTTTAATTTATTACAAAACACCATATTTTATGAACTGGTCTTATGTTTTATGCAAAAATCTTAATTTTTAAATTAACTAAAGTGTCACATAAATCTAGTGAAGTAAAAAGTACAGTTTTTACTGTACTTTTCCCTCTGAGATGTACTTAAGTAAATACAAAAAGTGTAACATAAAGAAAACACTTGATTAATGTACAAGTACTTCAGATTTGTACTTACATACAGTATTTGAGTAAATTTACTTTGTTACATTCCACCAGTGGCTGAATTCCATTTAGCTGCCTAGATTTCAGGATAATATTGTACATGCTGGCTCACTGTCACTCTAACTGGACCATTTGAATAGCGTAGAGCCTCATTTGTGTTATTAGCAGCACCTGTGCTTATGTTGCTATGACAAAATGTCAATGGTGGAAAAAAAGCCTATTGAGGCACAAAGTATAGTCCACAGAGCCTCTAGCATGGTTACAGACTTGTTTCACCCATGTTTCCTTTGTAGCTTGGGTTATGCATCCACTCTTTCACTGTCTCCTGTTTTTCATCATTTCGAGAGTAAAGCTGGCTCGTCACAAAGCCCATTGATGAGCAGTAGCCCACTATAAGGACTTAAAAAGTGATCTGAGCTCTCTTTAGATCTGAGACCAGCCTCTCAACTCCAGTAACTGAGACATAAAGACATAAAGGATTCATTTATGGCGTAAGCTGGTTTATATTATGTTGGCCCATTGTTGGAATAGCTTCAGTCTGTTTTAATTGAGATAATAAATGTTCTATGGTTCTTCATTACTATTGGTTTCTGGCGCATAATTGCATTTCACCTCAGCCTATTAGCTGAATGAGCTGTCAGTGTGTGTGAGACGTGCGTAAGGAGAGAAACAGGGAGAATATAAACAAGGAAAGACAGATGAATAAACAGACAAAATGATATTCTGACTGAGACGAAACAAGATAAGAGGATGGATAGAGGGACGGAGAAAACACAGTAAACTGAGCAGAAGACAAATAGAGAGGGCAAGAGAGAGTGGCATATTTTAATTTGCATAAGATGCCGAAATTGATTTTCTAACTTAATTTAATTGTAGGGAACAGTCTGGATGAATCTATTAAAGCTGTTCTGCATCGACCTCGGCGTTCACTGATTGATTGTGCAGAGGGAGAGCAAAACTACGATGCTCCTGTGTCAACGCTTGGCGAATGAGCATCTGTCTGCATGCGGGAGACAAGAATTACAGGTGCTTTCTGTCGGTGTCGCTCTGAGTTGTAAATGTGTAAAGCAAAGCGGGCAGGGATGGAGATGTACCGTTATTTTTTATCACCTCTGTTTATGTGAGGAGGTTTGATTGAACACAGATCCAAACACTGTTGGACACTGACTCACTTTCCCTTTTTCACCTATCCTTTTTTTGGGAGGATTAGTGGGTGTAATTAATTTTTTTATCATATATTTTCTTGTCTACACTATAATAAAATCTGAACAATTGGGGGGAAAGTGACAAAATCATTTCTGTAACTTCTGGAACAGCACTTGTCAGTGGTGAGCACTTTTTGGCACCTTGTCCCAAAGAGTAAACTGAAATTGAAAGCCATATTTTATTATTATGGGATATTCCATGGGTCTTTCAATTGTCATCTGTGGTAATTTATTCCAGTTTTTGGTGGTATTCAGTTGGCATCAATAAATCAACAAATTAATTTGTTGATTTAGATGAAAAACATGGTAAATACACCTGCTAAACATGAGCATGTTGGCATTGTCGTTGTGAGCATATAAGCATGGCTGTAGACTCTTGGTCTTGTTTAAACTCTGTGCTTTTCACCTTTTCTTCCTCCTTTGGTTCTTGCCTGACCTGTTATTGATCTGGTGCATTAAATTTGTTTTCCTCATCCCTTTATAGAGGAGTTCAGATGTCAGGGTTGGCCACAGTACAGCACCATTAGAGCTGATTTAGGTTTGTGCTCAAACACGCCTCAGTGAGACAGATGCTCTCTGAGCCAGCAAACTATGAGCATGATCAGTGGCCATTTTTACAAGCCAGCTGAAAACCTATTTATACAGTCTGGCTTTTAATTAATGTAATTCGTCTAACTATTTTGTCTAATCCTCTTGTCCTTTTTGCTTTTGTGTTGATTTTTTTTCATTGTAAAGCACTTTAAGCTGCAGCCTTTGTATGATCAGTGCTCCACAAATAAATAGTATCATCTTGGTTGTATTAGCTCCAAACCATACTCCTCAGAAAACTCCCACATACAACAAACATGCCCATTTACACACTGTAAAACTCACTTAACCTTATGTCAGTTATTGTCCTTTTAAATCTCTCAATGAGTCTCTACACCAGGGACACTCAACATGCTTTGCTTGGGGCCACATTTGCAACATTACAGGGGGCCTGGGGCCTGTCACAGCACCCCATATAGGTTTCTAGAATTTTAGGTCATTTCTAGGATTTTAGGACATTAGGGGCTTAGCTAGGACCTCTATCGGGAGTGTGGGGGATCCTCCACTGGCACTTTTGTTTAGAAAACAAGCTTGACTTTGATGCTGTTTTATGCACTCTGACACCTTATATATATAAGTCCAAAAATAATTCCCACTGTTAATGACCTTATTTTTTATTGTGAATTAGAAAATGGTAAGGGGGCCACCCAACACCCTACAGGGGGCCAGATTATGTTTGGCCCATGTGCTGTAAGTTAAGTATCAATGGTGTACACACATGCAAAAATGCTGAGCCACTTACCTCGTAGGTTGCGTATGAAGTCCTCCAACATCATTTTGCGGTCGGGCTTGATGTTTGGGCTGTACATGTCAGTGTTGAGCAGAATGATGGCGAAGGCCAGGATGAAGATGGTGTCCGGGTTGTGAAACTGCTGAACCACATCAGGGTTACACATGCAGTAGCGCTGACTGTTGGAACAAGAAGGGGGTAAAAATCAGTAGGTGGAAAGGAGAAGGATGAAGGTGTTTAGTAATACATGTGGGTCATGACAGAGGACACAAACATGGAGGAATGATGTAGAGACAGGGAACAGGAAGATATGTTAGAAAGAATATGAGAGGAAAGATAGGACAAAGAGAAAGAGATAATGTTATCCTTAGACACTAAAGGCATCCTTCAACACACTACATGCTCACAAAAGCCTCGACACAAGCGGAGAATGAGTGTGTCACACAGAAAGAAGACTTATGACTTTAATTTTGCTTGTGGCTTCATCTGAAGCCATTCGCTGCCTCTCAGCAACAATGAACCTCGCAGTGGGTGCTTTGCTCTAACTGTGTCCCTCTTTATAAACACATTTATCCCCCTGGAGAGGACGGCTACATGGATCGTGCATTACCCAAGGTAATGTCAGACACGTGCACCCACATACAATTGTGCATCCACTGAGCCATATTTAAACATCCTCCAAAATTTATGGGCCTGCTTGCTGGATTTATGCAGGTTGTTATTGTGCCGGAGAGAAGAAATATGAAGTTTGAGATGTGAAATCCCCTTAGCTAGGCACTTTTCTGCAAAAGAACGCGACAAAGGCCAGGCTCAGTTTGATGTAGCTCCCAAAAAACACCTCTAAATATAAGAGGTGGGGAATGGAGAAGCCACTGTGCCGTGTGGTTATAGAAGCCATGAATATATCAGATTTGTAGACACCTACTTTGGGTGTTTGCATACATGTGTGTTTACGAAAGCAGCGCCCAAAGGAGAGTGATAAATTGTTTCTCTGTCTCTGTGAAGTGCATGGATGCTTCCTGGTTAGGAGATGAATAAAACAATAGTACAACATCTACTGTGTGTGAGTAATCAGAGACGGCGATATACAGAGTAGCAGGAGAATAAAAAGTGTGTGTGTGTGTGTGTGGGACCTGTGTGCTCAGTGCTGGCGTGTATACTGTAATCGTTAGTTTAATCGGTCATCATTTCCACATTGGTGCTGCAGCACCGTTTTGCAGACTCACTGAGCCGCATGATTGGAAACTAATGTCTCTGTGGAACTGAGTAAAGCCACACCTATTGGTATGCATACAACACGTTCATACCTTGTCACATAGTTTTTAATGTGCTTTCCAACACTGTATAAAGGGGCAGTGTGTAGGATTAATGGGGGAGCTTGGCAGAAATTGGATAATATTCACAACTATGTTTTCATTAGTTTACGATCACCTGAAAGTTGCTGCAGTCTGCAACTCACCACTGGATGCCACTAAATCTTACTTATTATTATTAGTACTAATATTATTACTATTATTATTATTAATCATCATTATTATTTTTAATTGTCATTATGGTTACTGTTACTGTTTTATCTTTTATCGTTTAAATTTATTTTCATTTACTTTTTTACATATTTTTTTGTTATTATTACTGTGTTTATTATGAATACTATATATATATGTATGTTAAGCATTATTTATAACCTTTATTTCTATTTATATCATACACTTTGCTCACATACACAGGGGTGCCTTAGATAAGCACCTTTAGTAAGTAACATATAACCAATATATATTATATACTGGTTGTTTTGTTTTGCCTAATTTTGTCTATAATATCTATTTGTTTCTGTCTACCCCCATGTGTAGTATGTACCTTGGGTTTTTTTGTACTGCCTGTTACAGATAATAATTTTGCTTTTTATTTGTTTTGTTTTTTTCCTTTTACAGATAATTCTCCTAAAATGATGGTAGGACTGATCATCAATCAAAGATAATGGAGTAAAAGAGAGTGCTCTTTGTAGTAGAAATAAAACATTAATAATTAAGTTTAGAGTTTTGTTTGACATTGCAAAAAGTAGATTGAATTATTATTCTTTTATGTAATGCAATAATATTGGGTTTAAGGCTGAAACGATTCCTCAAAAAACTCTCATAACTCGATTACTGAAAATCATTGATATAAATGATGTGCATCAAAGTTTTATATAATTCATATAACTAGGGGGTCGTCAGCATTTTTCAGGCCAAAGACCCCTTAACTGAAAGACAGACAGAGCACGGACCCCACTCCTACATTAAACTGTGGTGCAGCTTAAACAAAGTGGCTTAGGTGCCATACATCAACAAACGTTTATTTGGTGCATGAATAGTACCCTATTAAAATTTAAAAAATAAAAATATATTGACAGTTGCATATATTTTCACATTATGGATCCATTGCACAAGGATTCATGTGTAACAGTCAGGCAGTAATCAATGTTGTGTACTGAAAATAAAATGGGTTGATTTTTGGTTGTTTGTTTGAGAACAGGACTGTTTATCCTTGCTAATAATATGTTGGATTCATTTTAACACTTTGCAGCCTGAGCAGATTGGCTTGATTTCTTTCAAAAACATGTAACAAAAAAACCCCAAAAAAAAAACAAAAAAAAAAAAGAGGCAATCAGCAATGAAAGAAGTGACCCCAAAATTAGCAGAAATTAGTCAAAATAAAAATAAATTTAAAAAAATCAGAAAAAAACAAAATAAAAAGGGAAATAAAATAAAAAAGGAAAAATGAAAAATATAATAATTCTGTAACATAATTTCAAACGTGATTATGATAATCAAAAATATAGAATTTCTTGTTTTCCTCTTAACATTTTCCACATTTTCTTTTTAAAAAATATTTTTTTAAATTGCAATTTGTGGATAAATTGTTACCAAGTCGCTCATTACAATTCCCCCACATTGCTGAAAGAAATCAAACCAATTTTCTCAGAATTCAAAGGGTTAAATACTTGTGAATGGCATCTGAAAGCAGCACAAGAAAAGCATTGCTGAAACTGGTTTCATAGGGTTAATGCCTATTTTCAGATTTATTTATTTTTAAATTTACTGTCATTTAAAATAAAACGTAAAAAAAAAATCGAACAATAATTTGGCGTCCTCTTCAGTACCTCTGAGGTCGCGGACCCCCTGTTGAAGACCAATTACCGGGTATAAAAACGTGCAGCACACCGTTTCGCACGGATGATAATTATCGTGGCACAGTGCCTCTACGCTGAAAATAGCGGAGCGTGAAGAGACAGACCAGGTAAAAGGGTAGCAAATGTCCAAAGTTTGGCACAATTTCATGCTGAAACAAAACTTTTTTACAGTGTGTCTACTGGAAAACCAAACTGGTTAACCACAGCGGCACGAAGTAAATAGTTAAACATCTCAACAGAAAGCGCCCAGTGCACGGAGCGGACCCCACACAAGGTAAAATTAACATTAGCATTATCGTTAGCCTCCTCCCGGCTGCCGGCACCGGGAGCTCCCCGCTCACCCCCCCGCAAAGGTCCGCCGAATGACCGGAACCTCCGCCGGCGGATGAGCGAGGAGCTCCGGGCAACACGGAAGGAAGCTAAACGGCGTTCATCTGCACAAACTGCACACACAGGTGTCACATCGCACTTTGAAATTGTCAGTATCCTTATTTAATGTGTAAATTCACATGGAGCCTCATTAGGCTGTCACAAATTGACTGCATTTTGTTTTCTGTTGATTTCCCTCAGTATTCCCCTCATGTTGATGCATAAAGTACCCCAAAAATCAAAATATCAGGTTATGTAGTGCAAGTAGCAGTTGGATCCTAATTATTACATGCAATTGAGGCAGTAACATTTTTATTTATTTATTTTTTAAAGGAAATCATTTAGTTGTTAAATCAAGGGACTGTTTGTTGCTCATGAGAAAGGACGGTATGTGAAAACAGCACAGGCGGGTGGATATTTAATCTAATTTAGACTCAGTGCAAGGAATGTTTCAGGGGCCGTTTACATGACAACAGTTATTGCAAGAAATATTAAACTTTAGTTGCGATTTGGCCTTTTGTTCACACAACAGTGGCATCTTTTGGGCCTAAAAGGGCAAACTGTTGGAACCAGGTGCTAGATTGTAATTTTTTGAAAACACGTGAAGTGACACTGCTAACTACTGGCCTGGCATGCATACCACAGCATTTTTGGTTGTTTTTGCAGATCTGAGTACACGAGGATCGTTCTCACAACACTCTCAAATGAACACAGATCTATTTTAAAAATGCAAAGTGAAGAGTTTTCCATTTCTTGTGTAAGCAAGTTTCACTTTCACTGCATCTGACTTTCTGCTGCTCAATCTGTGCCCAGAATATGTTATGTGCTCCGAGAGTGTGATGCAATGAATAACTGAACCAGCACAAAAAACAGAAAATCATCATGTGGTGGTAGATGTTAAAACTGTGGAGGGCTGCTGCAAATAAATAAATATGTGGGCAACCCAGTGCTTTCAAGTGTGGTGTCCCTCACATAATATTTTTTAGCAAGATAATAAGATAAGCACACAGATGCCTATTCACATTCTGAGTGTCTGAAAACAGTGACTCCGCAGAACCAGGCAATTACACTCTTATGTGTAAATCCTAATAGCACCATGCAGTGAAAAACCTCCATTTATGCTGTTGTCTATCTAAAAGTACTCTTACTCTGCACAGAAGAACACAAGGAAAAAATAAGAGGGTAAAACAGCACATGATGCTGCTCGCCGAGTGGATTTGGCAGCCTTCAAATTTGGCACTTGCAGCCGACTTCCAAACCAATATCGCTTTGTTACAGATCACTAAAGATGGTGTAATCCAAGAGTCATTATGTACTCTGCAAGGATGGATTTTGGTGCAAGATTATACAAGTTGCATGATGTTTATCTATAATAGCCATTATAGAAAATACAGCACTTGTGTGTGTGTGTGTGTGTGTGACTGCAGTAAATAAGGACGCTGTAATGCAGACATGAGAATATAAACTGTATATATCTGCAGCAGTGGGAGCTGGCTCATATTTGCCCATTCATTAGCACACTGACGCAGCAGATACCGAGGCTGCTGGCTGCTTTTCACTTTTCCCCTCTCTCTTTTTCACTGCTGCTTCAAATCCCCTTCACTTACTTGGGAGATTTCTCTCTTTCTGTGTGTGTGTGTGTGTGTGTGTGTGTGTGTGTGTTTGGAGGCATATCAAAGCCCAAGAGCAGGGGAGGAAGGCACAGAGAGGCAGTGGCGGTTACGCAACGCCAGTTATTTATAAACCTTCCTCCCTCTCTCCTTTTCTCCCCTTCCTTCCTTCCTTTTTCCCAGTTTGCGTCTCCTCCTCACTCCCGTCGTCCTCCCCCTCCTCTCTCCAGCTCCCGATAACACGCAGAGCCGGCCTGATGTCCAAACATTACCAGTGCCAACATCTCTGCCTACTGACTATGACAATGCCGCCGTTTTTCTCCTCATTGGGCACCTCGACAACTGTGACAGGTGGTTGTTACTCCAGAGGGGCTACGGCAAACAGTTAGCATTAACACACAGAGCCACAGCTGCACCGCAAATTGTCTCCCTGTCGCAAATTGTGGCAAGAAATTACACGCTTGCTGGCTATTCAGATGGGAGGTGCATTGTCAACATTTCATTGTAGCCAAGCAGAAAGGAAAGAGTGTGTTTGGCGAAGAGAGGCAGTGTGACTCGACTGCTGTTATCCAGATTTCGGCATGTTCAGAAATAATGTGGTTGCGCTGTTCATGTGTCTCTTTTGCGTGCACGATTGTCATGTTCCCTCTTTGTGTATTTGTCCGGAGTAGCTGTGCAGCGCTCCCTGGTAAAAAAAAAAACCCAAAAAAACAACAACACAGAAGCCTGAGCTCACATCTCACGAATCACAAATTTCACATCTGTACCTCTCAGCAAGGCTTCAAAAGTGGATGTAGGCACATTTCATGATCAAAAAACTGCATGACAAGTTTGGCCCAGAGGTAGTGCTTGAGTGACAGTATTTCATTTCGCTTTTTATGTCCGCTCAAATATCAACACAGCCAGATTTACATCACAGTAGAAGGTAAATGACACCAGGAGGACAAATGAGGGATGTTTTGCATAACCCACAAGGTGATAAATATTTATATCCAACTCCTTTAAAGCAACTGTTCTCCCTGCACAAAAATGTTTCCGAGTATTAATACTGTCAAAAAAAAACCAAAACTTGTTACTAATTTTTGAAACTATAGGCCCTTTTTTCTAGACAGAGGTAAAAACAAAAAAAACTTCTCATTTATGCTGCAGCCTGACACAAATGGATACTTCGCCACATTAAGCATTAACATTCAGCACTTAACCACACTGACAGGGAATATTCAGTATTTTATTATTATCTCTCAGCACATTTGTATTTATTGTTTGTAACTAATAGCATAGCAATTCTTTGGCACAGAATTATTCATTTAAACATGTATATTTAAAGTAGAAATTTGGAGTTATAACTTCCTCTGTGTATGCTGTTGCCGTCTTGCTTGTTTTCCCCCAAAAGGGGGCGTAGTGATGGCTGCCTACTCCGGATGACCCTGTATTTGGATTGCCAGTCAGTGTATTGCAGATTTTTGCCAGCAGAAATGAAACTGTGGCTAGCAGATAACATGTTTTAGAACAATTCATTAATATGCAGATGGCTACATGGCACTGTGCTGCAAGATTGACGTGTCCCAAGCAAAATGTTTGCGTCCATACCAGCTGATGATCAACATAGATGGTATAAAAAATAGAAAGCAGCACTGGGATTGCAGCGTCGAGTTACTGTAAGTATTCCTTGTATACGTATGTAAGTATGATAAGCATGAACACTGCTTCAAAGCAAAATCCAAAGCTTGATGGTTCAGCTAAAATTTGACAATCACAGATGTTTAGGGGACGGTTAGAAATCTGTGTGAATGGCAGCTAATGCGCTCCCCTTATAAATACCACTGAGAAAACTGCAAGATAAAACCAGACTCTCACAGCATCTACCACTTTTATAATTACCTGAAGGCCTCGATAAGACGTTCCACTTTCTGGGCTTCTCCCTGGACACGAATGTGGGCCTGAAACTTCCTCAGTGCTTCGTCCAGCTCCATGCCTGAGAAGTCCATTTCATCCACCACACAGCTGTTGAGCACAGTGAGAAGAGGATCAGATATTGCAGGGTTCTTGCTGATCTTTAAAAAGTCAAAGGATGGAGGATATTCGTAAGGATAGAGGAACCACATTTACCATATTCAAATGACAAATTAAAATGTTTTTTTCAATGCAAACCAAATAGATACTTTTATCATAATATATATTTTCCACTTTAGAAGGTTTCAGTCTTTTTATCTCCAGCAATTTAAGCAGATCATCTAACTTTTAAACTTGACCAAAAAAGTTTTATGTTACAGTAAATATTTGGACAAAATTGTTCCAAACCCTAAGTAATTGATGTGGGTTCTTGTTTTTTTTCCCCCTAAATTTTGGGTTTTGTAAAACTGGACTTAATTTCAAATGGCATTAAAAAGTCTGAAATTGAACTTTTCTCAGGCTGCAGGAAGTGTGTATTAGTGCAAAATATATAAAAATTTATAGCAATATATCAACACAATGGTAGTGGTTGCACCTTCAGTGGCGGATCTGTGGATGGACACCCAAGATAAAAGTCCACTCATCCGCTTCCTAGTCACACCACCACTCTGCTTACTGCAGGTATTAACCACGCACGGACACCAGGGATAAGACTGGGCCCTGGCTATCTCCTCCATGCCACAGCTGCCAAGACACACACACTCTTGCACACGTACACGCATACAATCCCTCAGAGCAGAAAATCCTCCTATTACCTGACAACCCCAGCTTAATGACTTTAATTAAAAAAGCAAAATATCCCGTCCAATGAGTTCAGGGGGGATAAATACAACATGGGCAATTTGAAGGTGAAATGAGGTTTTGAAGTGAAAGGTGACTTTGGGAGCGAGTTGGGAGGTTTTAAAGTTTTCCTCGCTTTGATGTGAGGTCTTCTGTCGAGGTACAAAGTGGAATGATAATCGAACTATGAAATTAAAGTCATTTTTTTTCAGCACTGGGATCGGCTTTCATGTGGTACTCCAAACCACACTAGTTCAAGATAATCTCCTGTTACTATGAGCACATAGATGGTTATGGACAGCACTTTTAAAAGAAAGAAAATGCTGTTGATCCTGAAAATCCTTTAAAAAAAACAATAGTATGCACATGTACACAGTATGCAGTGATCCTTAATATACGATGCGGTGTCAAGACATCGCCTTCTACTTCTGATCTTTTTATCTGTTTGTTGTTCTACAGGAAACACTGGTGTACATGCACGTACACACACACCACATGAAGATGGATTACTGTGAACAAAGCGAGTTAATGAGGTGAGTACTTGACTGTGACACATGCTGCCCCAGCAGAACGGAGTCAGTCTACAGTGCTAATGCACTGGTACTACATTATAAAACCACGGCAGAGCCTGCGAACAATAAAAAATACCATTAACAAAATGTGATTATATTATTATTTATTCATTATTTAAAATAATAAAATATAAAATGACAAACCTGTCTCTAATCTTTTTGATAATTTAGACCTTGTCGCTGTCTTGAGGAAATGCCTCTGTCGCTTTAAGAGAATATTCTCCAGTGTTTGTTGCTTTGGTGCAGCCTGTATCAAAGTCACCTAAATGAACCTTATTCCATTAGCATATCTTTTGCATGGATTGCATTTTGTTAAAGAATTAGCCATGTTGGCTTTTTACACGTGGGGATTTTAATGCACTTGTAGTGGCGTTGTTGAGGTAAGTTCGGCACCGCTGTCTTCTCCGAGCACCGTGCACTTTAGTTGCGAGAAGTCTGAGCTGAAATGAAATGAGTGGTCATAACTTCTCTAAATAACAAAAAACAGTCTCAAGCTGCATTTTCGGTTATGGTGCGTGGTGTGATGCGGGGGTCGGAGCTCAGCTCAGCTTCCTCAGAACTAAAGAAGCCAGTTGGATGATAGGTGAAACGCCTTCAAGAAGCTTAGGCAATTCCCTGTGCCTACGATACAGCACTAAAAGACACTGCCACTAGTATAAATTTCTAGCTGGATAGATGTTTACTTTCTGTAATTACTTCTATAATTGTCAGTGCTGCTACTACTTCATCTTTTACTGTTACAGGCATCATCATTGCTGCAGCTGCGTATTTCTGCTGGGAGGAAACCAGAATCCCCTCAGGAAAACACATGCACCGTGCCCGCGTCGCAGAAAGGCCTACGCAAGGCTCCATAAAGGTAAAGCTTATAGTGCACACAGACTCTGACTTGATCCTCCTCTTGATCAACTCTCTCGACTGTCGAGCCTCTCTCATCGCCCTCCTCATGACTCACTTCCTCGCTCCACCACCTCTCCCTCTCCCCTCTTCCCCGGCTGTCACTCCTTGTTTATGTAACGTCAGACGAGATGCTCTCTAGCCCAAGTACATCAGCCCCTCTCCTTCACTTCATACACACTCGAACATAACACACATGCGCATATACAGAAGCGCTGTTCTTATTCATAGACTTTGTCGATCTGTATACAGTACCCGGCAGGGTGATAGACTCATCTGTTTGCATAGCGAGGCTTAAATTGTGTGTTTACAAAGCTGCGATGGCAGGTAATGCAAAAAAAAAAAAAAAAGAACGTCAGATGGAACCATATTTTGAGCAGCCAATGAGTAGATGACACACTGAAAACAGATCCCATTTTTCCTGCTAAACAAGTACACTACATTATCGGTAAATGAGTCCTCGGGGTGCCACATTTCTTGGAACCCAAATCTATAACCACAATTTGGCTTAATTGACTCGAGACGTTTTAACTATTGTTGTTTATGCTGGAAGAAATGCGAAGAGAACGAGGTACCGTTAACTTTAAAAGGAGAGGAGGAAGATTCAGGAATACAGGAGATGACACACACAAACAGAAGTTGCATGCTTTTACTCACACACTCTGTCTCGCACACACACACACACACACACACACACACGTTCAGGCTCTGTAAATCAACATGAGTGATTTTCACATTACACTGCAATCCCTCAGCCGCTCTCCTGTGACTACACTTTATCGAAAGTGTTCTCACGCACACTTCGCACTCTTCTATCATGTCCGTCTTCAACATCGCTTCCACTCAGTGTGGCTGTATGACTGCCCTGTAGGAAAATATATGTCCGTATATCCCAGTGTCACCTGAGCTGAAGTGTATATGCGCTGTGAATCAGAGTTTGAAGCCCTAAAAGCATAATCCTGTTAATACAAAGTATTTGGAGCCGTGATGGTGTCCATTTAGGGAAATATGGATATTAGATGAGGGCAGCCTGAGGTGAACAACTTGAGTAGAGTGCTGTGTCTTGTATGTCTGACCTTGCAAAGACTGAAAGCGTGTTTGATAACTTGGACAAAAGGGAGGATAAAAGAAAGATCTGCGGTACCTCCTCCGGTTGATATGCAAATCTAGAGATAATTGGTGAATGAGAGAATGTGACAGAATAAAAAAGAAAGACAATTACTGAGATAAAGTAAGGTAGTTGTTGAAAGATTGAAAAGAGAAAGGCAAAAAAAAAAAGACCTGCAGCTTCAAAGCAAATAATGCCATCAGGTTAATGACCTGGAAAGAAACTTACGGGGTGAAGTGAGTCATGTGTGCATGTGAGTGTGTGTAGCGTGTTCACAGTTATTTGATGAGTAACACAAGAACGGGGCATCTCTAAACAAATCTGTTTCTTCTGGCTTTTTATTTTTATGCTGATGTAAAGAACAGATTGTACCGCATGATGACTCCACATAAAACAAAGGGAAGGTTAAAGGGAAAACTACACCAATGTTCTATATAAAAGTCAGTTTACTTATAATGAGGAGTGTTACTCAGCCTGTGAAAAGAGTTTTATACTGTCTTTTGTGGCTATAAAGAAGTGTTTTTTTGTTGTTGGTTTTTAAAAGTCTGAGAATATAAACTTGATGTTTTCATGGTCATCTGGGCTTGGACTAGACAGTCGTAGAAAAAGATAGTTGCATTTTGGAGATTGTAGGATCTAAAGTTTTAATGTTTGTGCCATACTAAGGACTAAAAGTCAGGATATCGCTGGATAGATAAAAGGTCAGCTCTGGCCCTCAGGCTGGTGGTTTAATGCCTCATTCCCACTGCATGGTTTGGATCGACTCTTTTTGTACCAGGTTCTGCACTCTTTTTTCGTTTTCCACTTTAAGTAGTACCTCCTCAGTGTAGACAGGATTCTGAGCTGATGGCCGTAAGGCTGCCACTTGAAACTGCATCATCTTCAACACGACACACTTTATTCTTTAAATGTCTGCTCGTCGGAAACTGTAGTTTATGATGTCATTTTAAGGGCTACCATTTTTATACCTTGGCATTGGCAATAGCTGAGGCCGAAGGCATTATGTTTTTGGGTTGTCTGTGCGTCCCTTCAGCTGTCCAGCCGGCCATTCTTGTGAATGCGATATCTCAAGATTGCCTTAAGGGAAGTTCTTCAAATTTAGAACAAAAACCCACGTGGACTCAAAAATGAGGTGATTAGATTTTGGTGGTCATGGTTCAAAGGTGAAGGTCCCCGTGATCTCGTCTTTTTCATTCTTGTGAACGCAATATCTTAAAAAAAGCATGAGGGGATTATTTCAAATTTTGCCCAAATATTTACTTGGACTCAAGGATGAACTGATTATGTTTTGGTGGTCAAAGATCAAAGGTGAAAGTCCCTGTGACCTCATTTGTCTCTTGTGAATGCAATATATCTTGAACACCTCGAGGGAATTTTTTATTCAAATTTGGCACAAAGGGTCGAATAGACTCAAGGATAAGCTCATCAGATTTTGGTGGTCAAAGGTCAAGGCCACCTTGCCACTTTATCTAATTATTGTGAACGCAATATCTGAAGATGGTCTTAAGGGAGTTTCCTAAAATTTGGCACCAATGTCCATTTGGATTCAACAATGAGCTGATTAGATTTTGGGGAATAGGAAAAAACTTGGTTTCAGTGTCCAACTCCACTTGGCACATAGGAGAAGTTTAAGTTGGTTATAATCTGCAACCCGTAGACTGTCACTAGACACCACTAAACCAATTAGATCTTTGAGAGCAGTGTACATCAACTGTAGTTTGGGCCTTTAAGTTGATACAGTATGTACTAGTACTGCACAGCGGCTGCCCTCATTCATGTTTTGCCATCAACTTCCAAGTTTATAAAAGCAAGACATGTGAATACACACAAGTTAGCACAAATCCACAAACATCACACACAACTTCTTCACATGCTTGGATTGTATTCTCATACACCACACGCTCAGTAGCACTTTATACTTAAGAAAATAGAGAATATCATTTGATCCACACTGTGGTTTAGATCTAATTAAAAGATTGCACTGGCCAAAATCTCAGGGAAAAAAAAAACAGACCAGACCAGACCAGGAGCTAAACTTTCCCTGTTCTGATGAGGTTGTTTATGATATCTCAAAAACAATGTTTACATTATCAGATGACAGCTAAATGTATTTTTTCTTACTTCTTGTCTGATAGAATAATGCTTAAAACAGCAGCAACTGATTTTCACATCAATGTGATAAAAGAAGCCGGGACACAAAAAAAGGGCAGGAAAGGGTTTTATTTTTATTTCCGTCTTATCGGCTTGTCATCCTCCTACGAATTCTGTCTAGCAAATCATCTTAGATTTACAATTTGAAGAGTCATATGAAGGGCTTGTTTGTTAGATCATGACACTCTAATTTCAGCTTTTCAGTTTGTTTACTATGATGGAAAATATAATGCAATGTCAACGTCTGCAAAAACATCAGTTTTGACACAAGTGGAGACTGAACTTATGATTGACATTTCATTTTTAGGTTTCAGGGAATCATTTGACCCAAGATAGTTAGAAATGTATGAATCCCCCTGTCTGTTGGCTCAAGTATTGACACGACTTACAACCACTGTATTGTGACCAATAAAGGTGAGGATTTTTCTTGTGTTAAATCCTCTATTGAATCCAGTCCTGTAGTAGACCCTGACCCCTGATCTCCAAACAATTGGAGGGATTAGTGAGAAGAATCACCTCATGACAAGCAGTTTTAGGCAATATAGTGCACTACTCACTCTAGGACATCTCTGTTGAAGGGCTTCTTGCTGTTTCCAAGGAATTCTCCAATCATCTGTCGACTCAGGCCCTTTCTCTGTAGCAGGAAGTGGGCAACGCCGATTGGTGTATCTGGGATGAAGCCTCGAGAGATCAAGAACTGAAGGCCCTTGTCTGGGTTTCTGTAACAAACAAAAGAGAACAGGAAGGGACTGAATGAGTGAAAAGAAATGTCAGTGTTTCAAGGTGACCCTTCCAAGGTGAAAACATAGATTTTTCAAGCACTGGTCAATATGAAGATGTTGGGCTATTTTGCTTCCATCACATAGCAAAGGAAAAGTTCAAAATTCATATTTAGGTGTTTGTTGTAGTTCAGATTTTTGTTTTGTAAATGTATGCAAAAAGAGCATATTTAATTAGAAAATGTGTCATTTGCATATTTAAACATAACAAATAAGAAGTAATCAAGGAAGGAAGTAATCAACTTGAAATGTTTCATTCAAATCATGTTGTGCCAGAAAAACCTTTAAAGCGTTACATTTTTAGCTGCAAAAAAAGGAAAGAAAAAAACCTTAAAAATAGGGTTTAGTCCAAATTCGTGTAAATGAGCGATCTGTATATAAAAAATTGTACTATTACCTATTCTCTTATTATTGGTCTAAAAAAGATTTTATAATGCTTTCTTTAAAGACCATTTTCTCAAAATGGGTAAAAGAAAAGGAAAGAAAAGAAATCCCCACTGCAGCATAACTAACGTACACCCAACATTTCAGTCAAAGAAAGACATTTTATTCCTGAAAAACATGACAGTATTTTCTTATTTATGAAATAATAAAAAGAGATGTCCAAAATTTGAAGTTTTAAAATGGGCTTTAACCAATGTTAAGATTTCTGTTGCAAACCAACACATTTTTAAGAAGATAATGCCTCAATTGCAGATTATATGTAAAACTTGTAATATAAAGAATAATTGTCTTAATGTAAGTGATGTATTAGGGAAGTTTCAAAGGGATATTAGTACCCTATACACCTGCAATACTAATATCACACACTGGTATTGGTAGTGTGACTGTGACAGATGATTTGCTCTTTAACATACTTAACCACACTTAGCAGCAGTAATCCACACCAACACAAAGAGGAGCTTTATTTTTTATTATTTATTTATTTATTTATTTATTTATTGTAATGAGTGCTGAGAGAACATTAGGCACATTTCATATTAAAAAAAAGAAATGATGCATTGCTGTAATGAGGTTCTGAAAATCTGTATGGAGGAAGCTTGCTGTGTACACCTGCACGGGGTAGGTGGAGACTGCTAAAAGTGATAAAACAAACGGAGCAAAAAAAGTCTCATCTGTATTCATTCCCGTGCTGAATTACAACATTCATTAACAACTACTAAACAGCTCGGCAGTCTGCTAGATTCGGAGAATACTGCCAGAATCATGATGGCTGATGCAGGACTCAGTTTTAAATCGCTGTTTATATGCACAGAGGTGTTGAAACAAAGCAGGTCTAAGATCAGCTTGAGTCAAAGTTTGTGACTTTTGTTTTCATGAATTTTATGACAAATTCTTCACTACATCAGCCTAAAAAATAATGTGACATTGTTTTGAAAATGTGTTTCGAAAAGCAAGACCATAGAAAGAATCACAGTCTTTCTCTGACTCTTATGGTCCTTTTGTTACACTATATTTTAGTATCCACAACTTATCCTCTTTTTAGGTGGCAGACGTGAAGCTTAGCCATCCTCAACATTTGCTGTGTTATGGTTTCAGAATGATGAAGACAGTTAGAGACAATTAGAAACACAACTGGATGTCGGCTATACAGAATGACTTTTTTTTTGGCAACTATCGTGTTTTTCCCAAATGATGCGCAGTTGTTTTAGGCTTTCTGTTATCTGAAAAGGCTTGTAAAATAGTGCACAACTTTGGGGAGAAAAACTCCTGGTGCATGCCCCAGACCCACCTAGATTTGGGCTGAGGCCAGAATGTTTACAACTATCTCTTGTAAATTAAATTTTGTTTTTATTGATTATAGAAACATTTTTACTTCCTCTGCACTGGCGATAGCCGTGGCCAGAGGCGTTATGTTTTTGGGTTGTCCATCTGTCCGTCCGGCCGTCTCATTCTTGTGAATACCATATCTCAAGAGCCCCTTTAGGGAATGTCTTCAAATTTAGCTCAAACGCCCACTCGGACATAAAGATGGACTGATGAGAGTTTGGTGGTTAAAGGTCACTATGACCTCATGAAGCATGTTTTTTACCATAACTCAAGAATTCATACACATATGAAGTCAGCATGTCACACAAAAAGACATGGATGTAAACTGCAACTTGCCTGGTTCACGGACGCTTACAACTGCAAGGTGATGATTTTGGTTTTAAATAATTTATGAAGGGCGTTTAGTTTGATACATAGCAGTTAACCTACATGCATAGCGCGGGCCAAAGAGGATGAAAAACATGTAAAACCATTGGCAGGATCGTCTATAAAGACAGAAGCACACATGAGGTTGCATGTGTCTATATGAGTAGTCCATGTAAACATTTGGCTGGACCATGAGGTGTCCTTATGTTCATGCCTTCATAACATTTTCCAAACATCCCATTGGTTTCCATGAATCTTTTTTGTTTTTGAAAGTCGACTCCTCTCCTGTGATCCCATCAGTCGTCTTGCTGTTAGTTTTCAGCTGACTGCATGGCAGAAGTTACTTATGTATGAACAAGGGAGTAATATCGTAACTATTTATAACCCTATTAGACTCAGAGGAAGGTTGCTCTAGGGATGCAACCGCATTATTGCCACAGCTCTCCCTCTGCAGTCTCTATACAGTGTTTAAACCACGGCCTTTACATAACAGAGCTGTGTGTGTGTGTGTGTGTGTGTGTGTGTGTGTGTGCCACAGCTAATGGGTTTATAAGGCGAGGGCGGGACAGAGGGGAGGGGAGAGGGGATAAAGGGCAGGATAGAAGGAGGAGGTTGGAAGAGGACCAGACAGAGCAGATGTGCGGGAATGGGAATGCGAGGACAGAGAGGGAGGACGATGAGTGCAGGCCGGACTGCCTGAAAGCATCTGCTGTGACAGCCCCAGCACACTCTCTGCTTCTGGCTCACCCTCCCAGCTGAAGGTGATGTCTCGCCAAACGAATTTGGCAGATATCGCCCATTTGATGTTTGTCCAACAACAGATGGATCGCACATGGTGATTATTATTTGTAATCAGAAGTGGATAGGAGGCGGGTGGAGATAGGGAAGGAGAGGGAGGAAATGATGCAGGAGATAAAGGATGGATAGATTCAGATGAGCGGTGCGGAACGAGACTATCCTCATTAGACAATCACAAGCACGGGATGTTTGTTCAAATGCTGAAAACAACCCTGTTTACGTTTTCAATGACATGGAAGTTGTGCAGAGGATGGTTATCCTTTCTTAGAAGCAAAGGTGGAAGGACAGTCAGGGCTCAGCAATAACCAATTGCTCAATTGCTGAGGGCAAGTAAAATGCTGTGTCGGGTTAGTGGCCTAAATCTAGCAACTGGTAAAATAAGAATAAGACACGCTTTTTCTGAAGCTGATGATGGAAGTAGCTAAGGAGTGAGGGATCTTACTTTCCTCTCCTCTCTGATGAGAGCTGCACACATGTAGTACCAATTGGGCACTCAAAAGAGAGGGCGATGTGCAATGATAAAGTTTTTGAGCCAAAGCACAGGCTAGCAATACTAGTACACTACTCAAGTGCATCTAGCTACATGCTAATGATGTTAACATGTAGTTTTATCTTTTGGAGTCTGAGATTGTCAATATCTCCCATATTTCAGATCATGTTCCTGCTGGAACATCAGGGGCATTTATTTTGTGTGTGTGTGTATGTGTGTGTACCCTTTTCTAAACATTTAGCATGTCCATGTATGCAGCGCAATACATTTTCATGACTTTTCATTGAGTTGCGGGGTGAATTAAGAGACAAAAAGTTCGATTATCGCACTCAAGACTCTCTTTCGATCCCTTTATGGTCTGATGGATCAAAGCTGATCAGACAACATTGCTAGATTAGAGGAGCAGGGGCTGCAGAGTTGAATGAAAACAGACTTTCTTCTGCTGCTGTTACGCAGGTTAGACCGAGCGCTAGACTGTGGTGTGTGTGGTTTCCACCCAAATGCAGCCTGTTTCATCCAAAGCAGATTTGAAAAATGATAGATAACACTAAAAGTATATGAATTCATGACGGTTGTGTTGCACTTTGCACTGCGTTTGGTGCTCAGCCACAAAACAGAGAGAGAGAGAGAGAGAGGCAGTTTCAAAACTAGAAAATCTTGATAGGAATAAACGATAACATTGGCAAGTCATCAGTATTGGCTGATATTGGCCTTATAATGAATTATTGGAAGCAGCTGACATGCTTTTTCTTATTATGCACAATGAATGAATATTACATACATTGTATTTCATGCCTCCATCTGCTGGTTGGCCATCACTGTGAGATTTTGCATGCATGATATAATGTTAATTCCACTGCAGAAGAGACTTGATGGTTGCTAAAATTAGTCGAAAAAGTATATATAGCGATATTGGTATTGATTATTGGGCAATTGAGTTGATGTCAGCATATTGATTCTCTGTAAAAAAAAAATCCAATATCGTGCATCCTTACATTTTTATGTGGTGGCGGATGCTGATGTTGTGGCGGTGCGCAACACATTAATAAACGTGCTGGAAACCCTGATTATGGACCTAAAAAATGAGCATAATAGGTTTTCTTTCATTTTTTTTTTTTTGTTTAACTTCTGAAGACATGACATGGTTCTGTAAAGATCATGCGGGTCATTTTGGAGGACAGACAGATGACGTCTTCATGTCATGTACGTGTGAAGAAAACTGGGATCTTACAAGGCTAAAGTGTGAAAAGGCAACAGAGTGCAACATAAAGACACACAGCAGAAGTGAAAGTGAGAGACAGTGCCAGACAGGACCGACATGTCATGCTAAAATGACTACTCAAACAAACTGCTGCATGCCCAGACATCTTTCTCCCTCACACAGTTTTCTTGTTTCCCTCCTCGTTGTGCAGAAACTTTTTCATCGTGGCCTCTCACCCCCATCATAAATACATGCTTCCCACACCACCTTGATATCCACTTTTATTGCCCCTCTATTTTAGATCTATTTCAGATGCGCACACTGGCCGTACCTCAGTGCTGTGTTTATGGCCTTCACAAGTGCTTAACTGTCAGTGCTGCATGTTGCCTATTTCTCTAGATGCACACATTTCTGTTTCATTACTAACCGCAGACAGATTGATGGCTGGTTAGTTCCCCTGTTCATTTTTCTGAGTGATAACACGGTTGTGTTGTGCGGTGTGACTGTAAACGCTTCAAAACCCTGAATCATTACACTGATGTGGACTTGCTGTTGTGAAGCGCTGCCCTTGTCCATCAAGTATGCGTTTGCTGAAGAGGTGAGAATATCATGACATTGATGCTTTTCCCTTTTTAGAATTTTTTTGTGTGTTTTAGCTGCAGTTTGAAACCTTGTCATATTTAGGTACCCCCAGAGCCCTTCATCTGCACATCATGTTCAAAATGTGTTCAGTTGAATTATGAAATTATTGTATCATAAAAATCTAAATACTGACAGTTCAGTTGTATGAGGTCAGTTTAGTCAAATTTGCATTTCTACTGTAGAGTGGCAGGAGCTCAACATTTATCTTTAACTTTAACTGTTTCACCATTTTTCCTAATCAGTCTGTTTATAGCTGTGGAAGGCAGTTTTATTTTGGGATCATAGGACAAAAATTTACAGTCATACATTTTGAGCATGTTGTAATTCAAGTGGTCTGACAGAAAAGTAGATCTTGTAGCACATGACGGGGGAATTTGGCCAATCTGTTGTACATATGTAAATACTTTGTTGTACTGTCGACTAGTTTCTTGCTAACTTTTGGGCCATTTCTTTAAGTTGCTCAGCCTTCATCCTGTGTTTTTCAAAGAAATCAAGCCAATTTGCCCAGATTTCAAAGGGTTAACAACACAACTTAAAACCATCAGAACATCATCTGTCGCCAGGCTTCCATGTTAAATCGTTATTGACTTGAGTCATTGTCTTGTCCTGAAATTTTGGTTACCCAAATTCAATTAATACCTGATGACGTTGGTGGCCAACTGGGTTAGCTTTAGCATGAAACTTTTTTTTTTCCCCAACATAAATATTACTGTTAAATTTTAGTTTTAGTTAAGCTACTCTACAGCCTTTCCGTGTACCTACCACCTGCAGAACAAAAAAGAGAGATTAGAAATGCTTTCTCTGTTCGCCATCTGGATTTCAGAGTTAGTAATTATGTGCTGGGTCATTTAGCACCGAGGGCAGAATGTTAATACAGGCGAGGTTTGTGTATGCATAAACAAACAAGCACAAACTCGTACATACACTTGAGGTTTTTTTTGCAGAGCTCTCTCCTGCCGGCGCCAGGTTATCTCTCTCTCTCGAGGAGTCGTGCAGGCTTTGCTGTGTTAATTAGCCTTCTCTGACATATGTATTCAGATCTGCCTTTCCCTCTGACTCAGCGTCACCTACGCTATAACCTACACATCTCTTATACGCCACCTTTTACTCTCTGATGGTGCTCCATATTATGCATGATCGAGAGTCGATCTCATTCTTCCATGAGCTGCTCTGGCGTCTAATAAATGCTTTCAGCACACGTCTATTGTGTCTAACCCAGAAGCATAAAATGGGAAAGCCATGCATACAAAAAGAGAAATCTACTCAGGAATATGTCATTAATGTCACACCACCTCACATCTTCCCCTCGCTCTGTTGGAAGTATGGTAGCAGCTCCCTTGTGTGATGATGGCGGTGTCCTTGACACTCTCTTTTCTCACATAATGGAGTCATTATTATTCCGCACACACTCAAGGTGGAAACTTTATCAAGTGGTCTCTCTCTCAACCTTTCCCACCCTCTACCTTTTTGTGTCTCTTCCAGTTCCTTCTCTTGCTTTAGCACTCCATTTCCATCCCTTTGTGTCTTTTTTTATTGTTTGTATGCAGGCCGACTGCACACATACACGCAAAACTTCTCTTTAATTTACTTCCTCCCCTACCTGTCTTGCAGCAGGTGCATAGACCACCTGCTGAAAGACAAACACACACATTGCATTACCCAACTGTGTGCATATGTGAGCTTCTTTTACCCGCATGATCAAGCAATACCCAAGTTTTAGCCCAAAGCAAACAGCCCTGTTTAAGATGCAAAGGATACAACAGTGCAGGTATTAGAGGGAGGATATGAACTGGTGGAACTAATAAGCCTCAAGCTCGATTGCCCCCTCTCTCTCTCTCGCTCTCTCTCTACTTTTTTTTCTTTGCTCTCCCTTCCTCATTCTGTCTCTCTCTCCCCCTGTAGCCAATTTATTAAAAGTCAGCTTATCTTTCAAGGTGTTTGATCAGGGGAATGAGAAGAGGGGATTGCAAATAGATAGAAAGGGCTATGAAACTTGTCATTTTCTGAAAACTGGGAGCTTTCATTAAACACTCATTACAAATATGTACAGTCCTCACTTGCCCTCTGAAGATATGTCATTAAAACTGTTGAGCGTTTCAAATAAAATCTAAACAAACAGATAAAATGGCAATGGCCAAACCTTCTCTGTCACTCCAGCTGCCTTTCATAGTGACACTTTCAAAGTGGACATGTCTGAAGGACTAATAGTACAGAGAAATGAAACAGTTGGATCTTTTTTTTTCTTTCAAATCAGGATTTTGTAGGTAGACTTGTCAAATTCATAGGCCAGACTCAGGCCAGTCTGCATTATATTATATTGGCATTGTGCGTTTCTACAAAACATGGCAACATTACATTTATATGTTTCATGCGTTTATGTCAACATATTTTATGTGACAGAGTTTATGAGCTGACTTTTGAGATTGAGAGGACAAGGGGAAGGTGGAT